>NW_020455510.1:5264758-5269138 GCF_003342845.1 Nothoprocta perdicaria
GAAAAAAAGTGTGGGGAAAAAAAGGGGGAAATCTCTGCAGTTTGGAAGCAGAAAGGAAGCTGTGCGTTTCCCTGGGGTTTTGCTGACGCCGGTGGCCGGGGTCGCGGTCGAGGGGCGGGCCGGGCCCCCCGGGGACGCGGGTTTACCTGTTGGCCGCCAGCCGCGACGAGATGTAGCCGCCGGGGATCTGCGTGATGATGTAGCCCCAGAAGAAGGAGCCGTGGATCATGCCGACCGTTTCGGGGTCCCAGTTGAACTTCGCTTTCTTGCCGCGCCGAGGGGCCAGGAGAGAGGGGGAGGAGGAGGAGGAGGAAGGAAAGAGGAAGGTTGTTAATGGGGCCGCATTCAGGCGCTGTCCCGCGGCCGCTCCGTTCGCAGCCGGCGCGGGAGCGGCGGGGAAAAGGCGCCTGTTCCTGCCCGAAATGAGGAAGCGGCGGCAAAAGCAGCTCGGGGGCGGTGGCCCCGGCCGGCCCCTCACCGCGGCCTCGGGCCCGCCGCAGCCCGAGGGTCTCCCGGGGACAGCGCTGCCTCCCCGGACCCCCGGCGCCTGCGAACACCCGCCCCTGCCCGCTGCTCCCGCGGGCGGCTGCTCGGGGCCGGGCGTGCCCGGTTAAGCCTCGGCTRTACGTGGCTCGTCTATACGCGACGGGTCCATACGTGCCCTTCACCCCCGCGTGCCGGGCTGCGGGCCGCGGTGCCCTTTTATTGCCGGGGTGCCGCTTTGCTCGACGCCTTCCGAGCCCCCCATCCCCTGCATTCGTTTTGCGAGACACCAGATTTTTTGCTGCTATGTTTTCTTTTTCCTGCTTGTTTGATTGTTTTCCCCGAAGAAACTCGGCGGGTGACAAATAAAAACCGGCCCTGGGGCGGCGGAAAGCGCTGCCTGACGGCGGGGTCCCCCCGAGAGCGCGGGGTCCCCCCGGGAGCACAGGGCGGGCGGCAGAGAGAGCGAGGGCCGAGGTGCCCACCTCCTTGATGACCTTGCCGCCGCGGTGGATGGTGCTGTTGTTGACCATGTCCACGATGGCCACCCCCAGGTTGCAGCGGATGCCGAAGGAGATGCAGAAGCCGAGGCCGCTCATGATGGCGATGATGTAGCGGCGCGGCAGCCCGAAGCACGTGCAGTCGCACAGCGGCGCCTTCTTGGGGGCCACCTCCACGGGCTTGCCATCCTCCGTGAGCTCGATGGTGTCCCCGGCCTTCTGCCTCTTCTCCAAGACCCTGCAAGGGCACGAGGAGGCGGCAAGTCAAGACCTCCCCCTTCTACCACCCTCTGGAGCTTCAGGTGGGGCTGGCCCGGTTTTTTTTTKGGGGGGGTGCCTTGCTCTGCCTTCAACCTTGAACAACCTTCAAGCAGCGACCTGTGGGAGTCGCGATTAGTCATCCCCAAGTCCCCCCCTTCCCGCCCCAGGGAGGAGCTGTAGCTGCGAATGGCTCATCTATCATTAAAGCCTCCTCTTTAAATATGTAGGACGCAGCGAGGAGGCATCGGCTGTAACCACTGCAGAGGCGCCATGTTGGGCAGCCCAAGAGGCTTCGTGTGCTTTATTTTTTCTTTAATTATTTGTTTGTTTAATTTTTTTTTGGGGGGAGCAGGTTGCGACCGTCTCGTTGCTGCATTGGAAATATTAGAGGGGTGGGTGGCTGGTGACATCTCTTCTGGTCTGGGAGCAGAAGAAACGTTAGCGGAAAAGGGTGCGGGGGACGACAGCCTATTTTGGACGTGCAAAATGGCTGTCACAAAGCGGGGGAGAAAACAGGGCGGTTTTCCTTGGAAAAGCGTCTCCGGACAAGCCCGTCCGAAGATGTGCGCGCGAGCAGCTCCCCGGGGCTGCCCCCTGATCGCTGCCCTCCTTCCCTAGGCGGCAATCCCAGAAACCGGGGCTGCTGAGAAATGCTTGTTTGCACCCACTTCAAACCAAAGGGAAAATAACGAGAAAACCATCCGAGCAACAAACAAACGAAAAAAACCCCATCCATGTCCTCCAGCACAGGCAACTTAGCAGAACATTTTATTTGATTCCTCCTCTGGAGGAAGAGTTTTCAAAACGCCTCGCCGGCAATTGGGGAGACGAGGTTTGCGAAGCCAGTGTCCCATGCCGAACCCCTCCATCTCCTTTTATTGGTACGGGGATATTTAAAAAATAATAATAATACGGGGGGAAAAAAATGTCGCTAGCGCTGCCCTAAACCGTGTGGAACCGCCTGGGAGGAGCAGCTCGGCCGAGGGAAGCGGCAGCTTCTCTGCGAGTTGCAGAAAACGCAGAGCATCCCTCGAGCTGAAATCCTCGCGCTTCTTTTCGCTTTGTTTTGTTTTATTTTATTTCTTTGCGGGGAGAATTAATCCCGTTCGTAAAGAGGGCAGTGGCTTTCGCAGTGGCTTAAAGTCGCGAATAAAAGGCAAAATTGCGGGGTTTTTACTCTACCGTTCAAAATTCGTTCTCAAAATTTTGGGAATGGAAGGTGATGCACAAGTGTCTTCTCACCGAAAGGGCTCGTCGTCCTCGGGAAGACACCAAAGTATAAGGGATACACAAAACTGTCTGAATTCCTCGAATCAGCAGCAAAAATAGTTCAGTGCTGCACGTTGGGTGAGATTAGTAACCGATGCACTTGATAGTCAAGGGAGAGTTTAAAAGAGATTTCCGTGGAAAATGTGAGCCCCGCTTCTCCATAATTCGCCATGTGGCAATATAAAAAGAAGTGGGCACGATCGTTTTATTTATTTAACTTTTCGTGAGACTTTTAGGGCGTCAGGAAAAAAAAAGAAAAACAATTTATTTCCTTCTTGGTATTTTAGAGCTATTCTCGATTCTCCTCTAGTTATTTTTCTCTTTCCGGTCGTTGAAGGCGGCTTAAAAATATGGCCATAAAATGTAGGGCTTTCGCTACGTTGTCCTTGGCTTTGGTTGCTAAATCTGCACTTTTCCTCCTTAAATGGAAGCCTTGGTTTTCTCCTCAGCGCTTCCCTATTCCCCCTCCCCTTAAAATGGCAGCAGAAGTTGTGACTCATGCTGAGCCCCAGCCTTGTGCCCGTGCCCAGCTCTGCCGCAGAGCTAGGGGGAAAAAAGAGACTTTTACGTGACCTAAAGCAGGCGGGTAAAGCCGCAGTTGAGCTYTCAGCAATAGGTCCTTTAGAAAAATCGGCGTAGTTTTTAGCAGAGGGGAAATTCAAAAATATATTGGAATTTCACAGATGACTCCCAACCTGCTGGAGGTCACTAAAGTCGCCAGGTTTGAGGGAACCCGATACGTTAACTTGTGTGCACATTCTATTATTATTATTATTATTATTATTATTATTATTATTATTATTATTATTATTATTATTATTTAGTAATGGCTGATTTAGGGGCTCTATATCGTCTCGAAGATGATGGAAATGAGCTTATGCAGAGAACCGTTCTGCGTGTTTCTTACGCGTGTAGCAGTTGCARTTATATATTGCTTATAAACCAAGCGGCTGCTTCCCAATGCAGACGGATAAATAATTAAACACATCCCTCTATACATTTCAGCTTAAGGAAAAAAAAATCGTTCGGTTATCAATTATTTATACATCCCCATGTTTGTCTTCCTCTGACGACGAATTACACGGGGGACAAGACTAATCGAAACCAGGAAGGATTATTATTATTATTATTATTATTATTGTTATTGTTATTATTATTTTTAATGATTGGTAAGGGTCCCAGGGAGAAAGACCCTGGGACCGCACTGCAAAATTGCCGCAAAACCAAAATACGGGGAGCTGCTCTGCTCTGAATCTGGGTCCGAGATGGGATCCCGCTTTTTGCTAGGGGCAGACAGACGGGGTGATCTCGCCGCAGATCTAGTGCCACCATCTAGGAACCAGCAAGGCAAGTTAGGAGGGTGCCATATTGCGAAGCTTCGGCACTAGTTTCCAGGATCCAGATTGTATCACCGATAGCTAAAGAGCTCCCAGCCCGTTTGCCACCARCGTTACCCGGTGCACAAACTGTTCCACCTCCTCCGGCGGCTGGGGCTTAAGAAAAGCCTCCACTCGCTCCTAGCGAGCGGCGCGATCCTCCAAGAGACCTCGCTCTTACCTGTAGAGTTGGCCGAGCGATTTCCCAGCAAAATTCCTCAGCCCCTCCTTGCCGGGGGTCAAAATCCTTTGTTTCACCGACTCCATCCCTGCAGGGCTGCGCGCCGGACGCCGCTCCGCTSCGAACGGGGCCCCGCTACGAGCGGCGCTGCTTCATGGTGCTCCGAGCGCCAACTTTCCGCGCCGCGTTACATGGCCACCCGCGCACGGCCGGCTGCGGGGAGAGGCAGCGGGAGCGCGGGCGCGCGTGCGAGCGGCGGCGCCGGGAGCGGCGGAGAGGGGGGGAATGAGGGAGGAGGGGGAAGGGGGGG
>NW_020455510.1:5269457-5271885 GCF_003342845.1 Nothoprocta perdicaria
GGCCGCGCGGGTCGCGCCCCAGCCCTGCGCGGGGGCGGAGGGGAGCGCGAGGCCTCCGCGCCGCGACGGCGGCACCGCGGGCAGCGGCACCGGCAGCACCGCGTTCAGCACCGCGGGCAGCGGCGTCTTCAGCACCGCGTTCAGCACCGCGTTCAGCACCGCGTTCAGCACCGCGGACAGCGGCGTCTTCAGCACCGCGTTCAGCACCACGGACAGCGGCGCGGTCAGCACCGCGGACAGCGGCGTCTTCAGCACCGCGTTCAGCACCACGGACAGCGGCGCGTTCAGCACCGCGGACAGCGCCCGGGTCGGGGGCCCCGTGACCCCCCGGGGTTGCCCCTCGCCACCCATTGAATCCCATGGGATTTTGCCGCACGCTGGGGCCTGTGGCCACTGCAGAATCCCATCACACGCTGCTCCTCTGCACTGCCTTCAGCTGGTCACACTCATGGGCCGACACGGCCTTAACTGCAGAGAGCTCTTTCTATAGGCACTTTGCACCTGTTCTCAAGGTACACTTGTCTCCATATCCATATTTACTCGCCTGGGCTCTTCCATGCGACATTAGGCATCCATTAGCAACCGCTTGCTCATTAGCCATTGATATTCTCCTTCCTTTTGTGTGCCGTGCTTTAATGCCCTGGAAGAGCCAGCATTTAGGGTTGCTTTGTGGTATTTATATCCCTGGAATGAGCCAGGGACATTCTGTCAACAGGATTATTTCTTCTTTCCGGCATCTCGTAGTAATCTGTTGACCTTAATCACTTGGCGGTGCATTGTAGATGCAAAACATCATATTTCTTTCTAAGTCTGTCTAAATGTCGTATTTCTCACAGGCTTTCTGCTAACCCTAAATTTTCAGTGAAGTAGGTTTGTTAATTGCAGAAGGGTTGAATGCGACTTGTGGCCTCAACAAAACTGCCTGAAATCATTAAGGTCTTGTTTGCTTAATTTGTGACCAAATGTAAGGATCACGTTATAAAAATAACATGGTTAAGGTAAAAACAACCCATTCCCCAATGAAAGTGTGTGCTGTTCCTGCAATACGCCGACAGCAATGGCTCTTTGCAATCATATACATATTTTTTTCTGAGGTTGCCCTCTGGTGGAGGGTTAATGAAGTTTTACAGCAACAAAACACTTCTGCACAAGAAAGCCCAAATATCTTAACACCAAAATTCCCATAATGACACTCTTCTCTGCGTAGAATTTCAATATTTAATTTCCAAAAATGTACAAAACCCGTAAAGTATCACAGTGGCAACTAAATGAAAACTATGTATAATTGGAGTTAATTAGCACCGTAATACACTGTTGCTAACTACATCCCATAACTACAGAATGTGATTTTCAGCATAGGGTTCCTTATAGCATCTTTAATGCCACTGCACCACTGAAAAAGGCTTTCCCCAGTACCCACAAGCTTATGCAGTTATATAACCAAATCCTCCCCGTGTTTCATGGCTCTGTCATGCCAATGCAGATGCTCAAAAGAAACTTGAATTAATAGATTTTTTTTTCTCTTTCTGAAGGTCAGAAGGAATAGGAAATGATTTAGTAAGGAAGAAATGGGATTATATTTGGAATAAAAAATCCAATCGGAAGAGAATCGCGCACTTTGTCTGAACTGGCTGTTGAGGTTGTAAAGTCTGTGGGGCGGCAAATCTTAGTGTTTATTCACACATTATCTACAACAAGGAGCCCTATTTTTGTAGGAAAAAAGTGTTATTGCTGCTGCTTCCCCTACTAAGTAGAAGCAATAAATATTACTGAAATTCTAACATTTAATAAGTAAATGATGACCAATCTGGGAGAGATAAATAATTTATCCTGTCGCATAAGAATGGATTTAAGGGCCAGATGAGACTTTCCTGGACAATAGGCTCTTGCTGGAGGAAAAGGGGTTAGCTCTTAATTATATAAAATATGAAAAATGGCAAATATCTCTAAGGTAGTAAAATGCTTTAGTAATTAGACTGCTGCTGTAGCTATTTAAAATAGATTTTTTATATCTATTGCCTACAATAGTCAGAATTTCCAGCATCTCTTCTTGGTCTAACCCAACTGCCTAGATTTCAATTCAGAAATTAGTAAGTGTGGCAAAAAAGCTAGTGCCTTTACTGTCATAAAAATATGCAGACTTGCCAGCTTTTAAAACAACTTTGTATACTAGTTCTTCAGTGTGGTCTTAATTAAGTCATTTCTGGAAAAAAACCCACAATGATGTGTTATCAATATTATAGTTTCAAAAACATTGCAAAATGCTCAAAGAAATTCACCCAGAAGTCACCCGGTAAAAAACACAGCTCTGAGAAAATTCTAGCAATTTCTGTGGGATCATTGTACAATCTTTCTTTCTTTCTTTCTTTCTTTCTTTCTTTCTTTCTTTCTTTCTTTCTTTCTTTCTTTCTTTCTTTCTTTCTTTCTT
>NW_020455510.1:5272000-5312568 GCF_003342845.1 Nothoprocta perdicaria
TTCTTTCTTTCTTTCTTTCTTATATATAGCCATATATGTGTGGATTTAAATTCATATGATCACATACATTCTAAGAGGTTTGATTCTCCACTTCCACTAAAGGCTGCAAAATATGTTTTTTAATGATAATAAATTATGTGCTTAAAATCTTAGTTATACCATCAAACACTTGCAGGTAATACAGATCCACTCGGRTGTGAGGACATCGTGAATGTGCTTCACAAATTAAGACCTGACTCCTGCCCCTATTTAGGGTAGATGGCCACTAAATCCATGGAAGTTGATGTCATCTTAGGAACACAGCAATTTGGTGTATATTTTGGAGCTGTGGAGCTGTAAAATCCCCAGGCAATGCCAAAAATAATGATTTCGCTTCCAAGGCTGCCAGGAAGGAGGTTGTCTGGAAGAAGCAACAGCTTTCTAAAGTCTTTTTCAGGAAACTGTTTGTAGAAACAAATAAAATCTCATGCCAGCACCATGACTGAAGAGGCAAATAAATAAATAAATAAATAAATAAATAAATAAATAAATAAATAAATAAATAAATAAATAAATAAAGAAGGATGGGGGCAAAGGGTTTTTAAAATAATCGTTGGCTTTCTCCTTGTCCTTGTCTGTGAGGAGTCACCCTTTGGAGCAGCTTCTGGTTTTATCTTCCAGCATCACTCCAGGTGATCCACAGCAACTGCTCAACTCTGTTTAACTGCTTAAATCTCAATTTAAGCCTTTCAACGTAGTGCCCATGCGCTGGCACTTTTAAAGGGGTCTACGCGCTTCRATCTGGGAAGGCTCCTGCATCCCAGCTAAAATGCCACGAATTATAGGACTCTCTTTCCTCCATGATTTCGCCTTGGAGACATATTCAGTCAGACACACACGTGCAGAAGGTCTCTCTCAACCAGCCCATGCTTCCTGAAACACAACGGTGGTGGATTTGGGTGGGTAGAGTTGGGCAGCTCTGCTGCTACTTTGCCTATCAGTGGATTATGTCAACTTAGAAGCCAGTTTGGCCTCTCTCTTTCAACTGCCCATGTTCGGCTGCTAGAAACCCTATTATGTTGACTTGCCACTAGCCCGCGGTCCGATCTACTTTTGAAGTGATAATCCCAGGTGTGTTTGAGCCGGGGGAGGAAGGTTTCATTGCTCGGGTGAAGCTGCCGCTGCAGCCCTCTCGTGGTCAATGACATGACTGCACTTGAAGCGCGGCCAATTTTCCCTTTTCGAGTAGCAGGAGGTTATTTCACGTTGAAAACAAAGCACTAAAATGCAGTTTAGGTGAGCAGAGATGACTGCTTCCTGGCTGGAAATTTTCCCGTCACATTGCATCAAGGTTTATTAATTTCCCCTGTTCCTTCTTTGCCGCCCCAGACCTAGTTTGTTTTTAATATTAGCAATTAGATTTTTTWAAAAAGCCATTCTAATAAAAATTCAGCCAATGGCAAATGCCTCTTAAATGCCAAGACGATGATTTCTGTATTAAAAAAAAAATCTCATTTTCTTTATTTCTGTTGGAGATTACGATGGTATAAAATACATCTATTTTAGAAGTAAACATAGATGCTTACCTTCTTGCTGGCTACTATAGGAACATCTGCTCCTCTGCGTTCCTGTCCTGATCCAGGAGGTAGATGCGAGAGGATCCCCAAGGACTTCAAGCCATCTGTCCCGTTGCACAGGCAGACAGGCCCCGACCTCTGGGGCTGAAAGGGAGGAGCAGTTTTCTCAGTGCACAGGACGGCTACGCAACCCTTGGTGAGTGGGACACAGTCACCCATGGGGAAGTTTAGCCAAGCCTTTAGCCCATCTTTCAATCATATGATGGGTAATGATCTTGTAAAATCTGTCTTTTTCATTTTCTGGGGTGTCCATCCCTGGCTATTGAACAGCGCAGATTAATCTTAGACAAGGGACAAGTTCCTTCTTAGTTATATTAGGCCTCTTTTGCTTCTGTAAAAACCTTAAGGCAAATGTGCAAAGGGAAGGATGTGTTCTGGCACCTTTTTATTGCTAGAATTAGGAAATCAGGATCAGCTTTTCTAAAGGTACAGTAACATTTTCTGTTAACTTGTGTATTAACATTATTATACAACTTAATAGGAAAAGCTTGGAGAGGAATTTCTTTTTCTCCTCTGTTAATCTAGATCACAGGTTAGATCGAAATGGGATCCAAAGTATTTATGAGGGAGCTGACACACAAAACRGCATAGATCTCATTTCTGCCAAAAAATGGAGACTGAAACAATCTATTCTAGATGTTGTTGTTGATCTCCAGTCTCTAGAGGTTCCCTTTGATACGGCTCTCTCCTTTGAACAATAGTTCCTCTGCTGTGTGGAAACCACAAGGCYCTCACCTTTTTATTTTTTTACAATAAATTCTTAAAAATAAAACAGCTAGATACTTCTTTTTTTTTGAGAACGTATCCCTGTGTTTGAAGAGATAAAAGCCAAAACATCACTCTTACCTTTATACAAGCTACAAAGGAAGAACAAAGCTGGTTTTGAGTTGTGAGGGAATCTGAGTATGGATGAGTGTTGCTGGTGCTTTCCTAAGTCCTAAGGTGTTTCTCCTCCTCTGGAAGTGTTGGAACAGTGTGAAATTCAAGCTATCAGGAAAGCTTGTGCTTTATTTTAGGGCACTGCTAATGAAGGCAGCGGTGACTACGTTGTGCTCCATGGCAGGGGGAAGGACCACAGTTATCAGATAGGTCGAGGCCTAAGTCCTCTACCAAGCTCTTTTCCACTGCTGTCAAAATGGGCAAGATCTCTAAATGTTACTAAACTAAAACCATCAAATTCCTCCTGAATTCAGATCCTGTTTCTAAAGGTCATTCTTAGGCATCAGGCATATTTCATTTCATTATTTCGTGTCATTKCATTTTATTTTATCATCTGGCATTTTAGAGTATATACTTGATATATATGTACAATACGTATATATACACATTTTTTTCACTACTGTACGTTATAAGTAAATCACCATAGATCTAATGGATGCATTACTTGATTCCACCAGAGGAAGCCCTGGCTCCAGACACGCTGCATAGTGCCATGGAGCAGCAGTAGCTTTGATGGGGCTTTCTAATGCCACCACTCCGGCATACTGAGGCTCTGCAGACACATTCCCTGAAGCAGGTGATCTTAATAAGAGTAAGGATTTACCCAGCTGCACAATTAGGAACATGATTCCCATGCTCTTTGGAATCTGCCTCTTCCCTAGACCTCCTGGACGGAGTTGGCCGCAAGTTGAAGAGCTTCAAGGGACTCGTGTGGCCCCTGCGGTGCCGGCTGGTTGAGCTGAGCCCACTCATCCTCGCCTGACTCAGGCTCTGCGTGACTCCTCCTGATGTCATTTTTTTTGCCAGGGTTTCTCCTACAGGGGAGATGAACTGCATTTATCTCTCAGTCTGTCACCAGACTTGGCAATTCGAGTGAGTTCCAGGCTCAAGGTTTAGGAGGTCRCCTCTTAGGCTGGGTTTCTCCTCAACGTCAGGAGCTGCGTGCTACGGTGTAGGACCTATGAATCCTGCTGGGTTTGTCASAGGCAAATGTGGAAGGGTAGATTGGAAGTTTTTGTAAGGGAATAGTACTTCTCCATTTTGGTGCTATAGGAAGTTCTCGATTCATTAGAAAAAAAAGCAATGTGTAGGAGGAAAAAGGCAAACCTTGAAGTGTCTTGAGCTCAACAGGAGGCTTGTCCCTACAGAAACATGTCAAGAAAGGAAGGCAGGACTTGCCCTCTGTGCAGAACTAACCTTGATGAGCACGTTTCATCTTGACAAGGGTCTATCTTTAGCTAAGAACCCCTCCAAACTCAGTGTCACATCTTCTGCAGAGTGATGCCAATTCCTCCAAAACCACCTTACAGTTAGGTTATTTTAAGGCCCTGTTCAGGAATAGATGTTTCTTAGCTATTAGCCTGCGTTATACCTGAAAACGTGCATTATACCTGAAAATCACAGCCAGGCAAAGATGAAGAGTGAGCRTGTTGCAGTACGTTAGGAAAGGCAGGCGAGGAGAACGGTTCTGTTGCTGTTTGCCGGGTGTCCTAGGATTGCACCCTGGGGGCTGCAGCAGAGTAATTAATTTCTGCAGCACACACCTTGTTACAMGTAGCTGTTTGTGTCCTTGTTCTCTCTCACTTAATAATTTGACTCCGTGTCAAAACTGTGGATCGTACTTGGGGTGGAATTCCAATAAAATCACTGAGGCTGCTTCTAGAGCAAGGGATCTAAATCCTTTCTTGTGCCGTGGGTTGAATCTTGCCATATGTTTTCTGCACTGATTGGTGTTCTTTTCATTTGCCTTCGTCACGATAGCCTGACTTGCAGCTCACTTGTAGGGAAGGCACTAGCTGTACAGAACGGAGGGCTCTACCCCGTGTAGAGTCTGGGTGTGTGCAAGGACAGGGACAGCAGCTGAGCTACGTGCTCAGCCCTGCACTCCTCCTCTCCTCTCCTCTCCTCTCCTCTCCTCTCCTCTCCTCTCCTCTCCTCTCCTCTCCTCTCCTCCTTCCCTTCTTTTTCATCTTCCATCTGCAGAGGAAATGTCACCCAGGTTTTTGACTAGACTCTGTGCACTCTCAAACTTCACGTTGTCCCTTGCAGATTCAGACCCCAAACCGGACATTATTTGTAGCCGAGGATGTTGGTTTTTGGTGGAGTTTTTCTCTGGTACATAGGGCCCTTTTGTGCTTTTGCTGTGGGGAGCTGGGTGTTTGCAGTAAGGACTGGAGCGAGCAGCCAGTTCAGCCTCGTGTAACACACCATTTTCTCTTCCTTTCCTTCTGGATGTCTTCTGATTTGCAAAGGGCTAAAAACATTGGAATTATTACTAAAGCTTCTTGAAAAGTGGGATTCCTGGCTTTTTGACTTTCTATTAGGACTAATCATATAATAATCAAGGCTCCAAAATACCTGTGGATCCCCAAATGGAGTGGCTGGAGAGCAACTACTTCCTCAGCACCCATCTGTCAGCCACCTCTTTCTCACTTCCAGACCCTCGTCTTGGCTCCTGGAAACACCTTTCCCTGGTGGCAGCAGCTTATCTTTAATAAAAACCTCCACTGAATCCATGAGCTCAATCAGTCTCGTATTACTGAGTCACTCTGGGAGACTGCGTTGGTCTTCTGCTCTCACAGACACATTTTCAGGGCGGGCTGCCAATTTCCTACCATTTATGACAAGAATATTAATCACCCAGAGCAGTGCCTGCTTCACCATCAGTGCACGTCATAAATCACCGAGAGGGACTTCTACATCTGGTCAACATTATACCTAAAGGCTTCGTATAGCAGCTCCTTTCTAGTCTGCATGGGCATCTTTTCACTGCTCAAGATGTTTGACCTTGACCAATATTTTCCAAAAGACTTCATAAATTGATGGCTTCTCTTTAAAAACTGCCCTGTGCTCTCCAGCAGTCTTGATAGGTTTCAAAATGACTCTAATCCTTCTTCACTAAATGGATAGGTGGCCAATCATATATGGAAAAATGTGACGARGGGTGGGAAGAGAGAGCAGGCTGCTTGCTTATCTGGGCCACCAAGGTGGTCAGATAGTGCAAAAAGGTCCGTGATTCTCTGCTCAAACTCAYGCTCCAGGAATACGACCTTCAACAAAATGGGGCAGTCCCATGAGTTTCACAGATTCACAGAATATTTAAGGTTGGAAGGGACCTCTACAGATCATCTAGTCCAACCTTCCTGCTCAAGCAGGCACACCTACAGCATGTGGCACAGGGTGGCATCCAGGCGGGTTTGGAAGACCTCCAGAGTAGGAGACTCCACAACCTCCCTGGGCAGCCTGTTCCACTGCTCTGTCACCCTAACAGTAAAGAAGTTGCTCCTCACCTGGAGACAGAACTTCTTATGCTTCAGCTTGTGGCCATTACCCCTCGTCCTATCGCTGGCCACCAGTGAGAACAGCTTGTCCCCTTCCTCCCTGCATTCTCCCTTCCTGAACTTATACATATTAATCATATCCCCTCTGAGCCTTCTCTTCTCCAGAGAAAACAGGCCCAGCTCACTCAGCCTATCTTCATACGAGAGATGTTCCATTCCCTTAATCATCCTGGTTGCCCTTCTCTGGACCCTCTCGAGAAGCTCCACGTCCTTCCTATACTGGGGTGCCCAGAACTGAACACAGTACTCCAGGTGCGGCCTCACCAGAGCTGAGTAGAGAGGCAGAACCACCTCCCTTGACCTGCTGGCAACACTCCTCCTCATGCAGGCCAGGATCCCATTGGCCTTCTTGGCCACGAGGGCACACTGCTGACTCATGGTTAACTTAGTGTCAACCAGGACTCCCAGGTCCCTCTCCGCGGAGCTGCTTTCCAGCAGGTTGACCCCTCATCTGTCCTGGTGCCTGGGGTTATTCCTCCCCAGGTGCAGGACCCTGCACTTGTCCTTGTTGAACCTCATGAGGTTCCTCTCTGCCCAACTCWCCAGCCTGTCCAGGTCCCTCTGGATGGCAGCRCAGCCCTCCGGAGTGTCGRCCACTCCACCCAGCTTGGTGTCATCYGCAAACTTGCTCAGGGTGCACTCCGTGCCCTCGTCCAGGTCATTGATRAACAAGTTGAACAGCACCGGGSCCAGYACTGACCCCTGGGGGACACCACTGGCCACAGGCCTCCAACTGGACTCGGCCCCATTTATCAGCACCCTCTGAGCTCTGCCATCCAGCCAGCCCTCGATCCACCGCACCGTGCACTCGTCTAGCCCACTCTCCCGGAGCTTCCGTATGAGAGTTCAGCATTCCGTATGAGTTTCAGCATTTCTGCAGAAAAATCTCACCAAGATTCAAGGTCTGGTTTTGCTTCCAGTGGGTCCCGACGTGTGTATGGATGTTTCTGTCTGCAGAAGGGAAGGCCAACGTGCACGGTGGCTGCCTTCCCTCTCTTCTCCAAGCTTTTCCTTAGTTGAAACYTGGCTGTTTCGCAGCAAGAGCAGAGGAACGTAAACAGAAAAATCCCACCTCCAAATGGACAGGAATTGAGAGGCTGTTGATCATGTTGCTCAACACAGAGGCCAAATTCAGATTCCATTAGGAAATGCYTGACCCCAATGTGTCTTCATCAGTTTAGCTGCCCTTAGCTGCTGCAGGAGAAATCAGGTTCAGGAGATCTTTGTATTCTGTGCATCAGCACTGAGTAAACTGAGCTTGTGCAAGAGCTGTTTTCTTCTTGAGAACATTCAAACACCGGGAACTTCTCAGCATTTGTTATTTATTCTTTAGGAATGAATGGGCCTGAGGTTAGTTTTCCAGCTAAGAGGTCTGAGCTGCTGGTCACATAGAACTTGCTGCTGTTGTGGCCACTTGGCGACCCACAAATGCGAGTAGCCGAAATGCAGCTCGAGTGTGGAAATTGCTGGCTCAGGTTTGCAGAACGACACAGAAGATTGCAAGAAAACTTGCATTTGTCTTTGAAGAACAACCAAAAGGAATGCRAACTTGTGTTCTTAGTGTTTGAAAATGTTCCTCAAAGCGTACATGATCACCCATTTAGGGGATTTAATCTTGTACATTTAAAAACTTTTTGGGTTAAAGRACTATTCATACAGAAGTTTTATTTTTTGTGACAAAAAATATATTCAAAATAAGAGGTTAACAACCAGGAGAGCAAACTGAGGGAATCATTTCCCAAAATAGGGGTTCAAAATGTGCTGACTCATCTCACYAGTCTTTCTAATAGTGCATGTGATATATGAAAGGAATGAAGTGAATAAATATATTTTGGWTTTTTTTGCTTGTGAGTCTTCCAAAGAAAATCTCGGGAGCACGATTTTCCTCGGGGCTGTAGCTTTCCTGCCAGCTCTGCTCCTCGCCTACCGAACTTGCAACTCACACCGAATATTCAGGGGGGAAGATTGACGTTTTATTGCCCGTAGCCGTCTCRCATGACTCAAGGCTGCCCAAATTAGGAGCTTTTAGCAGATGACTTCCAGAGTTGGGATGTTGAGATGTGTCCCCAGCGCTTTCCTCTGTCCCTGTCCCCTCCTCCTGCAGGTGACCCTGCAGATTCAGCGTTTCAGCAGTGCCCCAGGGACTCCTTGGATGCGATAAAACTTTGGGATGTTGCTCCTTGGTGTACAGTGCCTTGGCACGTTGTGGCATCCTCTAACTGCAGCGTGACTCATCGGGACAGGCTCGTTGTAGCCCCAGAATCAGTTGCTATTTTCGCCTGAGCCTGCAGCAACAGAAGTGTGGGGAGCCAGCAGCGATCYGCTCACTGCTGTGCCCTAAACCGCCCAGGATCCGGCTGTTCCCTCAGGCAGAACACGAGACTTGTCGATTTAGAAAAAGCTGGTGACAGAACTCCCTTTATGGCGGAATATCACACTGTCTGATTTAGAAAAAAGAATAAAATAGACTGAATTGTTTCCCCAAGAATCCTTGCAGAAGATAACAGCAAAATCTCCAGCAGTGTAGACAGGAATCAGGATTTTATCCAAAGAATAACAGAGATGGCAGGACCAGAAGGGAGGCTTCATCGTAGCCTTAGTGTGTTTGCTGGCTCTCTGCTCCTGGGGCAACATCGACAGAAATGGTTATTCAAGGAAACCTCATGGCCAAGTCTTGTGGTTTGATGAGGYTGTAACCTGACAGAGACCCCAACCTTCCCACCAGCTTTCCCTAGTGATACATCTTCAGTAGAAATCCTCCAGAGAGAGGGTGTTAAAGGAGCCAGCCCAAGCTGGACCTGGAAGAAGATGGGTCATGGCTTTGGCCTTCCCCTTTGGGCAAATGGGACCACTCTCAGCGGCAGCACTTGTACCTGTTGATCCCCCCAGGGCTGCAGGAGCAACTTGTCTGACAGGAGGTTTGGAACGTGGTCAACAGACACATCAATGGGCATGTAGTTCAATACAGATGACTAAAMCCCCCCTCTCTATTACTGCAACTCTTCTAGACTTGATCTCTTTTCAGGGTAGTAGACATATAAATAGGATCAAGTCCTCTATATATTCTCCAGCCCGTTTATAGTCACTAGACTTGGAGATGCAATGAACAGGGCTTGGGCTATTTTCCTATTGCTGCCCAGCTGGGATGGGACTGTCCCAGCACTTCCTGCTTGGGTTTTAAGCAGAGCCTTTGGTGGCCAGATGACTAAAGGTGCCCTTCCCAGGAGCTTGCATTAAAAAGGATTCCAGGAGCTTGTACTGCAATTGCTCTGCCTTTGGGCTGTGCATGCCCACATTCAGGATGTGAGATCATGCTGAAAGGAGAKCTGTTGTGCGTATAAATGCCAACATTTTTTAAAACAGACCATTGGTACTGTTAGCTTAAGATCTTTATTGCTGCCTACGATATTAAAAAGTCACCTGCCTTTCAACATCCATCCTTATTTCTTCACGTGCCATCTGTGAGCACAGAGCAATTGAGATTTCTGTTTGTTTCTGGCAGGGACTGTTCAGCGAAGGCACCGTGGTTTCAAGCAGTCGCTGTGGAGCTCTAGAGCACCAAGGGAGGAAGCGAGGTCAGGTAAAAACATCATTTCTGATTAGCTATCAGCACTACTTTGTCCAAGAGTTAGGGAAAAAAAATACACTTTAAAAACRATCTAGATTCAGTCAGAAATGAGTCAGGCAGCAGCGTCACCGGCTGCTGCAGGGAAATGTGCACATGCCCCTTCCAAAAATTGATAGGGCTGCTGAATTTCACAGCCCACACAGCTCCCAGCAGACCTCCCAGTACACAAGCTTATGCACACACACACATTACATTTTATATACATAGATAAACACCTTCTTAAGCACATCTGTGTAATAAAAAGTGTTGGGTAAGGATGAGTGATTCTTTAAAACCAGGACAGAGTTTAATTTGGCAGTGGCTGTTCCAGGGTGCCAAGACTGTGCTGGGAAGCTGTTGTACCCCCCTGGCAGACAGACAAGCTGGGGCAGCTGCCCCTCGCTGAGGCTGCAAAATAAAACAAGGATTTTCTGGGAATTATTTTGTTAGCTTTCAGAGGGCAGTGAGCACCTGCTTGCTTTATGTCTTGCCAGCTGTTCAAAGGAGGGTTGTATTTATGCCAATTTAACAGCCTTTGCAAGGCTGTGTCTGTATCATCTCTTTGCCCTACCAGAAGCTCGCTGTCCAACCTCTTCCAGCAAGAAATGCTCCAAATTCTGTGCCCATTGCAGGGCGGGTGCTGAGAATGAACCAAGGCCAGGGCAGAGTGGCACTGACCTCAAACAGTGTCACCATCACCCTTAAGGTGTCATCTTCATGAACATTGGCCTTCCTCATGTTTGTTCTTCCTCTAGAAAGGAATTTACGCAAGTAGGACAGTCCCGTTTACGCAGTCTATCAGTGTAAATGAGATCTGTGTGTCCCAAACGTGATTTTAGTTCTATTTTGTTTTTATTTTATGACCCTAGGCAAGATGCACCCAGGTGGGGTGTTCATGCTTGTGCCATAACTAGAGAAAGATGAAAGCCYAGAGTCTTTCTCACTGCCCTGAGGGACACCTAACAGGATGTGCAAGACAGAGCACGTGGATGTGCTGCGTCCGAGGCATGTTGCTAACACCACGTGCAGAACTTGGCRCAGGTTTGCCTTGGTAACCCTTTTTGCTAAGAAAGGAGCATAAAAAGACAGAACAAACAGTTCCACCCTGTGGTTACTAGTCACGTGGAAGAGTGTAGCCCAATATTGACTCTTAAACAAGTTTTTTAAACAAGTTTTCTACTGTCATTATTGAGGTTACTGTTGAAGGAAGTTAGATCCAGGCCCCTAAGACCCTGCAGTGAGTTGGAGACACCCGAAGTGATGGGAACTCCCCAAAACAAGTGGACAGCACATTAAAAATAAACACTGCTTTATTTGCCAACAGATTTAATTCTTATTAAATGTACATAAGTTAGCCAAACGCAATGTTTACAAAATTTACCCCAACATTAGTGTATCACAGACATGAGCATCATACCTAGCRGACCAGAACGCTACTCCAATTACATGACAGTACATGTCAAAACAAGGAATACATAGGACAGTAAAAGAATACATCTACTTCCATGGCTTCCTTTGGCTGCAAACTGATGCTATTTTTCACCTTTTCTTAAAAAAAGTAAAAGCAGAGTAAGAAAAATCTAGAAAAAAAAACAGTATAGTGTTTTGTAGTTGCAGTTCCATTTTGCAGTCATTTGCTTCAATCACACCTTACGAAATCAGCCCTAGGTATAAATACTACATTTCAAACAAACAGAAATAAAAATCCCTGATCATCCTGCACTTTMAAAGGCCAATTTTGTTTTCTGTTTAACTCTAATGAGGCTACTGCTAAGTAACAGTAGTTGGAAAACAGGAGTGGCTTCACTTTGGTTAAAGGACACTTCTAGATATGTATTCAACCATCAAAAACATATATTCCAGCAGGAAAGATAAGCACATCCCCAAACTGGCTAGATTTCTTTTTATTTTTACCATTTTTCAAAAACACTTGAGTAAATATATATATGTATATAGACTACTATAATCCTCATCATGCTAATAATCCTTTCCTTGTGAAAATACTGCTTAATAACTCGTAAAGGCAAAATATTATGGCAAGAGGTGTGTTAGRCTGTGGTCATAGAAGACCTTATTAATATGGCAATACTCTTCAACACCTTCTACATACCACAAAGTAATGCTTTGAAGTGTAACGATATATTTATATACATTTTTAATTAAGTCAATGCCACAGGTTCCTTTTTTTATTCTAGGATTCAGTATGTGCAGAATCTCCTTAGCATGAAATAGGAAAAGAGTTTAAGGAAGCAAGAAGTGGTGCCAAATATCCAATCCAAATGTGGAGGCAGGGCTCCTGGACACGAACATCACCTCCAAATCTTTGGTTTCTTCCTTGTTTCCTTTCATCTTGCTTTCAAATAGCAAGTTTCACTCCAAATAGCCAATTTGGCTGATCTATTTTCAAGTGCCGTATATTAGGGTACTTACAAGACAGGAGTATTCACGTTTTGTCCTCCAAACCCATCTACTGCTGAATTTTCAAACCCGTTTTTAGCTTCAGACCTGTGCATTTTGCATAGAAATACCCCTATGGTTCTGCATCTCACCACCTCATTACTTGAGGTGACACTTTTGTTGCTGTTAGCAATGGCTAACCATGGGATCTAAATTAAGCAGCTTAGTATATRTATATTTAAGAAGCAAAAAAGTGCTTTCATTTTTCTGATTCTGGTGTTGCATACGTAATTGCCATGACCAAGACTCCTCTTTGGCTTCTGCACCAAGCAGCAGAGCYACCTCCTTTACTGCCCTCCTGCAGCAAACACTCTTTGCTTCCAACATATGTAARTATTCAAGAACATGGTCAGTTCCTCAGGAATCACTAGGATGCAGGATTTTTCCAAGCCAACTTGCACAGCGAGAGCCAAGACCTTACAGTAAGGACAAGTGCAGAGCTGCTCCAGCTCCCCAGCCAGAGCCCAGCCGTGCGGGGCTTGCGAGGTAGGCACTTCAACGTCAGAACTTCTGCTCATCGCAGCACTTCCACCCAGACGGGGGGTTCCTACACCCTCGTGGGGCTAAGGTTGCTCACCAAGTGTCCCAAGACACAGGCTGCTCATGCACCGTTTGGAGACTCCCTTGTGGAGCTAGTAAACAGTACGTTATTTGGCTGATACCCCAGTCTGATTTGCTTTTGGTATACTTGCAAGGAAGTATAACTATCAAAGTGCAAATATCTTCAAACTTGGGCTCTCAAGCCAGGGTACCTCAGCATGAGAGACCTCTACCGTCYGCCACTGCTTCGTATCCATGCGGCTGGGTTGGGAATTGCTCCCAAACAGCTTGGGAAGGTGTGGGGCAGGCAGCGTTTGGCCATCACCGTGCGGGTTCAGCGTCGCGCCGCCTGCCAGGGCGCTTCCAAAACACCCATTTCCACCCAGCAGTGGCCTTCACATCTTCTGTCAGACACAAGTGAACAAGGCACTAAGCAGCAGAGCGTTGATATGTTTCCAATATCCAGCCAAATCATAAAAAAAGGGCATAACCGCTTCAAAWCACAAAACAAGGGCACATTCATTAACTGGTAGCTATTTTGTACAAGTAGATATTATAATATACACACATACAATAACCTTAAAAAAAGCCCCAGGAGAAAGCAAAAAAAAAAATCCTTCTTGAAAATTAAAAGGCTCCTATAAGGACAGTGGCAACAAGCACATTGCTTGACATTCTTAACATGTTTTGAATCACAGYCCTCATCTCTGTGCAGGTCTATGGCAGTTCGGCTCAAGTCCCTGGACCCTGTTCAGAATCACAGCACAGAGACCCCTTTAGCCCTGTTTTGGCCTTCAGAAACTGCAAGAAACCAAACTAAGTTTGGGCCAAAGTGGGTCCTTATGTCGAGCACTTTTTCCCTAGCAGTAGCTTTTGAGGTTGTGGAAAAAAATCCAAAGATGTTGATCACATCTTTTCGAAAACACCAATTAGACAATTCTACAGCATTTGCATTTGAAGAACTCTTTGGCAGGTACCTTTACTGAAAAAAACTTCTAGTTTCCCTCATTTACTGAATTACATGCCTTAAAATAATTCCTAGTGGAATTAGACCAATATAGATTTAAAAATTCATCCCATCTAAAAACACATACAAACTCCAAGCTGTGAATATGTTATGCAAGATATGTATGTTGATTCAAAAAACATAATCCAATCTCTGCATCAGAAATATTATCTGATTTAAATGATCATGCTATGAAAATATTTCAGCATTTTTCCATAGCAGAAGTCATTCATAACATCCTTTCCATTCAACTAGGGCACAGCCAGAACTGTGCCCTTTGGAACAGGGAGCGGGGCTTGGTGACAGCCACCACACCATAACCTGTGATCCCTTTCAGGGCCACAGCCTCTAATMTTGGGAATCCAAATTCAGGAATTAGACAATTCCAAGTTTTTTTTTTCCAAGTAATGGACAAATAGGTAACAGTGCTAAAGCCATAGGAGTTAATGAATTTACTCAACCTAGGACTCTCACTAAGACCCTGTAGAAAAGAAGTCCCAAATCTAGGGGCTGAAAGCCAAGGGTTCAGAGGGTCCCGCTGCTTGAGCTGACTCATCCTGGGCAAACCCCAGACCCGAGGCCCACAGATCCACGGGCTGAATCCCATACAGCAGTTTCTTCCATGCTACATTGCTCTGGATAATTCCACCTTCCCTTCWGTGGCAATGAACTCCTTTTCAGTGGCCTGCGTGTCACCTCGACACAGCTTCTCCTTCAGCTTTTCAAGTTCGTACTCATGTAGGATTTTCTGTGTCAGGTACTTTTCCCGTTTTATTTTGGCTTTCACGTCTGCAGGGACGTCAGGAATCATCCATGCTACAAAGAATTTCACAATGAAGACAACATGCTGCAAGAAAGAAAAAGGCAGGGGAAGTGAAAAACCTCATTGCTACATCAAAGAATAATCAATTAATACCAATGATCACTTCTCTCCATAGATTATTTATCAATCAGCTGAACAATACATCAAACTCATGTTTTTATCTTGGTGCACATCTCAGCTACACTTTTTTTTTTTTTATGAAAAACTTGAATTCCAAGCTATTTTTGTAATTAGCAAATCCAAGAAGGTGTCAGGTTTTGAACCCCCCGGCATTGCTCTCTAATCYCTGTGTGTTTTCTTAGAGAATTCCCATGCTGATGACGCACCGCTTTTGAGAACTGATAAAATAGAGAGGTGCTCATCACCTGTCCTACTGTAACAGTCTCATTTGCACTTTACAATTTGTGAAACACTGCCTTAATACTCAAGTGTCAGTCACCCAAATTGTTGATTTAGCTTTAATATATATTTGTATATCTGTGTGTGTATATCTCTCACACACACACACACAAATAATCCAATATAGATGACCACAAAAATGCCTTTTTTTTTTTTTTTTATTCTAGTGGCTGTCTCGAGGAAGCACTAAGGAAGCCAGGAGGAAGTCAAGTGCTAATCCTCACAGCCTATGGCTCTTGCCGTCTACAAGGTATTTATTCTACTGTTTCCTTTGGGTCAAATCTAGACGTCTCAAACTTCTTCCTCTTCTTTTACTTTGAGAACAACTTCCTGAAGCTAAAGACCCAAGTCATAATATCTGTTTTGGATCTGGAATACTTGATATTACTTAGAGAAGAAGCTACTTATACTCTCAGCAGTTCTAGGTCCCAAAATATTAGGAACTACCTACAGAATCTGTAATATTAATTTCATAAGAAAATTGTGGGGAACTTACCTCCATAATAATTATAAAGGCCATTTTTGCAGCAAGGATGTGCCAGAACTGCATAGTGTGTAAATATCTCCTCTCGTGATCCGGAGGGTATCGATAGTCTCTGTACCTGTTMGGCAGAAAGACATGGAAAGGTGAAATGTCATATCCAGTCTGAGACAGACTACAAGCTCTGTGACACTTGCATGCAAATACAGCTGTCATTTAAGGAACCTTTTCATCTTGTTTTAAATGGTCTGCTTCCTTCTGCAGCAAAAGGTTGGCTCTCGTCATTTGTTTTCATCTCGTTTGCTTCAACACCCTCATTCACAGCACCGGAGTAAGGATGAGGATGGGCAAGAAGTGCAGTTTTGTACATAGGTTGTCTTTGTTTTTAGGCCATGATCAAGTCAAGCAGGACAGGGTGATGCCATGCAGCACACAGTAAGGGACAAGTGTTGAATAAATGCAACAGGAGTTGATAGATTATGGATGGGACAGGCACTGGGTTTAATCAGAGTACAGGCTTGAGTATGTGTTCAGCATTGACTCTGTATGYAGCCCTCAAGCTTTAGAGCTCAAAAACCCTGAATTGGAGCTGCTTAAGGGAATCTGACACCATATAAAAAAATTCCCTTGATCATGGATTTCTCTAACCCTGTCTCAATTCTCCTAGAAACAACCTTTTTTTTTATCGTTAAGAAGGACTTTTGTTCCACAGAAGGGAACAATCCAGATTTGCAGTTACGTTCACCACACTGACATGCGACTTGAAAGACCATAGCTCATTTCCAGTAACTGCACAACTAAATATAGGCTATGATATAGGCTTAGGGGCAACCTTAGGGACATCAGGCTCCTCCATTACTCAGAAATCAACGGGATAATGAAGGAAAAAAATACATATTATCAAATATGACAGTTTTTGACAGTAAAAAGGCAACTTGTCCTTATTTCCTTGTCCTATTTCTTACAGTCTCAAACACYGTCTTGTTAATAGCTTAAACACTAGTTTTAATGCTTGTGAATTGTTATTTATTTTCTAGTGGACTACTTAATAGAGCCTCATTGGCTTTTTATGGCATATTCTAAACAGAGGGTGACAAAACACTTATTATCCCAACACAAACCTGCATATGACAAAGTTATCTGGATTCATTTTCGGCTTGTTTCTGGTAGGAAAATCTGCAATTTGAAACACTGACAAACTATTGTTTATGTATCCAGACATGGGCGAGGCGTCGTTTGTCGAATAGGCATAGTAGTAAACTAAACGAGGAATCATATCTGATGTGAAGGCCACAATAAAAGCCTGAAAAGAAATAGGAAAAAAAAAAAGAAATTGAGGATGTGCCACACAGTTTGTGAGCAGATTAATAAAAGGCATAACCCTGGTTCTATGGCATAACTCAGGTGGGTGAAATTCAGACAGTTACCTTGGAACCGACTCCAGCATTTACTGCAAGCACTAGCTGAATTTAAACACTTCATGAGAAAAAAAATAGGTTAGCAAAGACACTAAACTCCCAAGTCTTCTTCACTAGATGAGTGTTTTGACTTATAAACCATTTCTCCCTTTTCCTTCTCACTTACCTGTGAGTTACTTGATGCAGTACCAAACCAATTGCTCGTTCTTTCCCAAGCTCAGACCAAACCATCTTGWAACAGTGATTATAGCCCAGCTGAGAGGGAGATGGGGGTTAGAATTTTTGTGGGGGCACAAACTTGAGTCTGGTGCGCGATTGCCAAGGTACTGGAAAGAACAGGAGCCAGTCGCTCCAGCTGCATTTCAAAAGCAAGCAACAACGAMCAGCATATGCCATCTAAAACCCTAAAATGCTCAGAGTGTCCAGGTACCTTGCTAGTTACTCACGTGTTTTTAGCACCTGGAACACCTAYGATCTGACATGGTTTAATAGGTAACCAAAGTACCTATTTCACCCAGCACATTTTTACGTTACACTAAAGAGAGAATGCCAACTGAGGCATTTTTAGAAGTATTTTAGACCATTGTTCCCATAGGAGAACCCTGAAGCAGCTGAACTAGAGTAATTCCCACAAAACTGATCCTATAATACCAAGACAAACATCACCCAACYAATGGGATTAATACACTTCTACCGCACATGGCTCTCTGCAAGACTTGGGTTCTTCCAGCTAATCTTCAGGCTAACTCATGCCATTCCAAAATACTGGATAAAGAAACTGAATGAAAAATTACAGTCCAACAAACTATGGACTGCGATGCACATCACGCCGCCAAGCCCAAATGCCCAGATAGCTTAACTGCACCTCCTAGGCCAGCATGGCATAAAAATGAGTATTACGGATAAAGGAGAAAGTGTTGACGGATTTTTAAAAATTTAAGCTTTGAAAACACGAACACAATATTGAGTTAGCACAATTAACCTACTTACATTTGTGACAACAGACAAGATGGCCATTCCGTTGAGGATCTCTTGCCACACTCCTATGCTGTGTGCCTTGGCAGCAACGGGTCTCCTGTACTGTGTGGTCAACTTCCAGGAGTCGACTCTGATCTCCAAAATGTTGTTCATCAGAGCAAGGAGGGGAGCCAGAGGAAAGGAGGCCACAAAGAGGGTGATAAACCCAAACTGAATTACTGCAAGGGAAAAAATACATGTCAAAATGTGCCCCAAGGTGAGAACCTTCAGATGGATGACAAGACAGTTACAATGCCATGAGTAGACACATGGCAAACTTCTACCAAGGCTGTCCAACAGAGTCTCTACCCCTGCCCTGAGAATATTTTTATCACCATCTTATCCTATCTGCTGTTATTGGTTTAGTTAAAATTCTTTTTTACTATTCATTTTACCTGCATTAGTTCTGGTAGGAGTCTTAAAATTAGTTCAAACTGCAAACAGAAAACAAAAACGATGCCTTTATTCACTACCGTGGCAAGATTTCTTTTGATGCATTCTGCATCATTCCCCCGTGCAGAGGAAATATCTCCCCTGCATTTTAAGCAGGGAACATCTTATGTGCTTTAGTCAATGGAGTCAAACCACCCCCTGCCACATTCACGTCATCCACTTTCAGGGCTTCAGTGATCTCATGACTTCTAGTCTGGCTTCCACTCACAGCTTTAGTTTCTTGGGTTTTGTCAGGAAGTTTCCCATGCTGATCACGTCAGCATCACTCAGGAGCAGTCTCTTGGTAGCTCCTGCTCCCTCTGCTGGACTACATCAAAGTGCAAGCCCCAAACCACGTGTGTGTCTCTCTCATCCAGTTCACAGCCCTCAACTGCAGAGCAGAGGCTTTCAGCATATTTGACACTCGCTCCACGCTTGGACTTCTCCCTGATATCAGTAGCAAACGTGCTTGGGAACAGGATCCGAATGCCCAGTGACAGAGCTGCCTGTGCCAACAGTAACRTTCACCAGCCGAATGAGGGGAACAGTCCTGCCTGTGTTTCTTATGAAACTCCCTTTGTTTTGAGATGCAAAGACAGCCTAGTTCATTGGGCTGGTTTATTCCATGATTTCTAGCAGCTCACTTAAGCTCTACCAGATGGAAGCAATACCATTACCCCTCAAAACTGACTGAAGTCTAATAATCTTCAAAATGTGAATAAAAGCTGTCTTGTTCTCATTGTAGAAAATGCACTTTTATCTCACCCATTTCCAGATATTCGTAGAACAGACCCAAGGCACCAAATATCTGCAGATCGTGGTCCTGCTCCCAGCGACTGTACAAGTTCTCTGGATTACTTCTTGCTTTCCGGCGGCCCCACCAGTTACAAATCCAGCTGTATTCACAGAAAAAGGTAACAGGAGAAGGAGCAAATTAAATATTCCCTTCAAGAAAGATTCTTTGTGCAACGTGCTTTCACAAATGAACAGCCAAAAGCCTTATAAAGCAAGTCTACTCTGCAGAACTGATGCAGTTAATTGCATACAGCCTCTTTCTCCTTCACCTGGTCTACTGAACCTCTCCTTGCCACCCCTTTGCRGGCAACTCAGCAGAGGGGTCACTTACGGGACGATGGCCTCCTGGATGTTGCCCCAGATCTGCTTGCCAGCCATGACGATGGTGAGCTGCGTCGTCAGCTCTATCAGGCAGCCCGCGGGGTCACACTGAAAAAGGCAGACGGGCAGTTAGCAGTAACATCCCAACAGACGTGATCCACGTCAGACATCCCCCTCCGTCCTCACATCTGCTGCAGTAGGCTAAGAAATGCCCATAGGGTCTTTAGGGCAATSCTTAAGTCCCATGCAGACTGCCAGCCAAGATTTGCTCTCCAGGAAGGCTGTTACACAGGGCTCAATGTGCCCAATAAGGCAGGCATTGAAAACAGAGACCATTTAAAGAGGCAAGTCTGAGGTTTAAGAGGAACTTCGGTGCTTCAGGATCACCCCTGTGCGGATGCCAGCAACCAGTCCACCTCAGTCCAGATCAAATGCACAATAAGTAATTTAAAGCAGCACAAGTTGGAGGTGAGGAACAGTTTAACCAGCTTATTGATGAAGGCAGAATGAACAACTACAACATCCTACCTCTTCATTTCGCCAGCGATTAAACATGTACGTGTAGGCACCTGGATAGCCAACAAACTTCCCTTTGAAGAAGGCCACGTAGAAGCAGGACGAGTAGTAGTTGACAAACTGGAACAGAAACATTTTCATGGTCAGCCTGTTTTCATACTCCAGATGAGTTCGGGGAATCTCTGCAAAAACAGGATATAATTATTTTATTTTCCCTTGTGCCCTTAAAAGGCCACAGATTCAGAAATACTCCTCATCCCTGCTGCTGTCATATCCCACAGGAAAAGAGTTCAGCAAATCGTGGTCCTGCTCAGACACTCGCCTCTATTTACAGTGCAGTGCTCTGAGCAGGCAAGCAGAACTCATTCTTGAAGCGTTAGCAGCTTCCATCTCCCCTGCTTCATCCCATCTGCTAACACTTGTCCCACTCCAAAAACTCTCATCTTGCAGCTCCTAAATAGAGTCCATATCAAAACTCTGCTGGCAGTGTCCTCTAGAATAGGAAGCTTTGGTTATGGCAATGCCCAGAACACAAACACAACCCTGCTTTGTGGGATAGGGCTGCATCAATCCTTGTTTTGGGTGTGCTGGATACGGGAAACTTCTATAGAAACCTGAAGGAAGTGGATGGGCCCTAGGCCTCCAAGGGAGAAGGCTCATAGTAGAGGAACGTGAGGGGAATATCCAGGAACTCTGGTGATACTGAGCACTGCTTAAGATTTGCTGCCCTCTCATAATCCCATTCTCTTGTCAGATCTGGTTTAACTAGCCAGCCTTAGGCTAAAGTTTTATACTGAGTAAACTAACCCCTCTGCATTGGGTGCAAGTTTGCACTGCTCTAARTAGTTTTGATACTACCAGGATCATTTGATCAGGATCAAATGCCAGGAASTTTGCATTATTGTGTTCTACAGCCTCGTAGCAGCACTCGGCAGGTGAGGCAGTGCTCCAAGGCGAGGTGAGGCCTTCCTGCCACACAAGAGCACATTAAAACACTTGTACAGAGCTGTATCTATAGGCTTGAAAACAAAGTCTGGCCTAACGTTTTTCAGGAATCCAGGAGCCAAGGGAGTTTGCACAGACATTCCTGACAGAGGTAGTCAGCACTTCCTGCTCCTATATTTGACTGGATCTCTGAAGTGCAGCTGCATGTGGCCTCCCACAGCCATACGAGGGCAGCAGTCCCATTTAATAGACATTTTCCTTCTGCAGCAGATCAACAGAGCAATGCTGACACTTAAACCACTCCACTAACATGGCTGAGCCTTCACGCTCCTGTTTTTGCCCTTCAWCAAGAAGGGAGAGGCATAAAACCTCATTTCCCCCCCCCCCACACACACACACTTTTTTCCTTTGCTAATGCCAATTTTACTTATGTTTTTTTCCACTGGTAAAACTTAGTCAAGTAAAGAATCAAAATAAAGCCAGTGCAACTGGCACAACTATTGTGCATCTGCACGGAAAACCTTCCCACTGTTAATTATTTGAAGAACTCAGAAAAGGGTCAACGTAACTGCTTTTAGGACAGCCATACACATGCATAACGTTTTTCATCTTCACCCTCCCCTAAATGGCATCTCCTGCAAACTTCATTTCTTTGTATACAATACATGCAGGAATTTCTGTAGGTGTAATAAGTAAATAAAAATAAAGGGGGCAAATGGCAAAATAAGAACCACATATGAAATTGCTACTAAACCAACAGATTCTTCTGGTTCTGCCCGCCACCTGCTCTGGAAAGAGTCTGCTGAAGATGACCCTCCCAATGGCCAAAGCCACAAGATCATCTAGGCCTAACTGCTGCTTTTATCTTCATATCCTTTTAACTTTGAGCCTGTAAATTCATAGCTAAGGGAGGCAGTACTGAGACAACACCTAGAAGATGGGTGCTATCCCATTYCTCTCCCCCTTCAGAGGGACAGAACTGATTATTTAGCCTTCCTCCCTAGCCAAGATGACTGTTGAAAAAGCTGTGATCTGTTTGAGACTACTACTTAATACTCATTCAGAATTTATAGTTGGAAATTAAGACAGCTTCATCTTGCTTTCATGAGTTTGTTACCCTAAATGATTTTTAATTAGTGCTCAGTGATACAATGGCCTCTCTGTGGGACTAATTTTAATATATACAAATGTCCTGTTAAGAGAGCTTGCGATAACTATTGGAGCTTGTCTCCAAGGGCACTGCTCACCCATATCAGTAATCCAGATGGCTATTCTCTCGTAGAGGAAGTTAAGAATCATGATGATGACGAAGTTGAGGCAGGAGGCGGTGACGGACGTGGCCAGCTGCGGGGTGAGCAGCCCGCTGATGGGCTCCAGCGTCTGCGCGTTCTCCATGAGGCTGGCGAAGGCGGCGTACACGGCCAGGCGGTACACGATCACCGCTATCATGCTGGCTATGATGAGGGACACCTATGGAAATAACAGGGATAAAATGCACTCACAGCTCCGTACAGCTACATACATGCCACTCAGCTCTGTGCAGCCACTTGGCAAACAGCATACACAGAACCATGCTCAAAACTCTCCYATTCCATTCCTTAAGGACATGAGGTCAGCAGCACTGAAATGCAAAGTACACAAGCGACCTCTTGTTTTGATTAGGTACATTAAACCCACCAAAATTTTGTTAACACAAGAAAAGCAAGGCAGTTTAAAAACAATATTCTAAAGGGTGCAGAATAAAGCCTGCCAGAAGTTRGGATAGAAAGGACTTATTAAATTTTACTGCCTATTTCCCAGCCAATTCATTGCACAGCTATTTCTCTTAAATTGACTTATATTTCACTGTATCCGTTTTCTTTTTGCCTTTATTTTTTCCAAGATGTTCTGGTGACAGCACAGTAACCCCTATGCTAGAGAGGCTCATCCCATTTCTAGTCCATGACAGATTTCCAAGGTCTTTTATCTTTTTCAGCTGAATGGAAGTGCACTTTGCATGACAGCAGGAAACATACAGGAAAACAGTCCAAGGGAAGGTTAAACACACTAGTATGGGTTAATGGGATGATTAGTAATAATCAGCAATTCCTGTTAATGTGATGATTCAAGAGATGCTCACCCAGAACAACACGGTAGTTCCTGAGATGCAGAACCGTACAACTTGGCTAGTTAGAGGCAAATAAGGCTCCATCTCCTGAAACAGTCAAGCAAGCACAGCACAGTTCACAAATCCATAGTCTTATTTGTACATCAGGCAGCACAGAGCTCTCAACAGCTGTGTGAAAACGACTACATCCATGGAAAACCATTTGTAACCCTTCTCTTTTTGGACAAGTAGGACATGAATTTGAATGTGGCAATGATAAAAGTACTCAGGACAGAAGAAGTGGCCGTGAACAATGCTACAAGTAAGCACAGTACCTGGAAGTAGTAATTAAACCACCACAAAGGAAAAATATTAATCTGTAGAGGAAAACAGATTCAGTTTATTCGCATGATTGGGACAGAACTATTTATTGTAATACTAGGTCAACTCTGTGTTCAAAATTGGACTGAATCTTAAGAGACTCCACATGTGAAGATGTGAAAGTCACCCTCTGCTGGGATGTACCACGTTGTTCCACACAGCCAGAAAGCTTTTTCTTCCACTCCTTCAATTGAACTTCTCATTGAAGAAATGGCTACGCTCATTAGTTGCCAGTCTGTGCTGCAGTGCGAGGCGGCTCGCTCTTACCCAAAAGACTATTCCCATATAGCACAAGCACAGTTTTCCTCGCACGTGTGCAGGTCTCTTTAAAGCAACCAGTTCTAATTCCTAGAACACCAGATTATACACATTAAGAGGAGTTTACTTAAACTAACGCGAAGGGAAGAAAATTTGATAGAGAATAAGCTGAAGCTGGTAAAGCTTTGGGACAATGTTTGATTGTGTACCTTACTTGTGACTTTTGGACAGAAGGGTCTCAAATACAGCAGGTCAGCACATTGTCAAGGGTGCTGCAAATCCCTATTCTGGAACTGCAGATATCTTCCAATTAGAAAAAAAGTGTTGCAGAGGCAAGTTTAGTTTGTGTTGCCAAAGCCCAGGGTGTGCTGAGCACATTTGTGCTCCCAACCATGTGGCCAGACCAGCCTTCCTTTGGATGTCAAAGTCCTGTAGCCAGGTCACTGGATAGCATGTCGTTAGGAATCAGCTTCGTTTTAAACAATGTGCTGTTGTCAAACCTACTGTCTGCTTAAAGTGTACTTCAACACTGGTAGGAATATTTGGGTCTTGACTTACTACAAGGTTTTTGATGACTGTAACAGTTGAGGCTCTATTAATAGCTCTAGAAAAGCTGAATGTAAGTTGATAAGGACACAGATCTCAGGGGACTCTACACTGTAGCACTTAATGTGCTTTATTTGCTAATATATAACACTAAGAACAAATGCCTCAGATATTCTACRCTATTTAGCAAGTAGTTTTCTACTTAAGAACCCAATGCAGACACTAAGGTTGTGCAGCAGCTTGGCCTTATTTTGAGTAGACTATGTCCATTTAGTTGTATAGGTTGATACTTCTATAAATTAAGATTCTACAGAAATCAGCATAAAAATTTAGCTGCCACTGAGCTAAATAAGTCAGCACACAAGTATAGTTCCAGGACTTAACTGAAAGAAATTGCTCATCTTGAGACTTAATTAACAGTAGATGAGATATCAGCATGCCTAGAACTTAGAATCACAGGAGAGTAAGGAGAAAATAAGTCTAACTAAAACCAAGTTCCCCATGACCCAGTAAACTCTGTAACCTATATCCATAACCTKTTCAGACTACAGAACTCAACCTATTTTAGTTCTTTTTCCTATCCCATGTTCAGTATTAYACATGATCTAGTAAAAGAAAATCGAGCTATGCTGTGGCTGACCCGAGTTCACTGTAACTGGGATAAGGATCACAGTGCTTCCAAAAATCCAAGCTAATAAGCTTAACACATCGTATAATTAAGGATTATCCAATAACTGAATTGAATAATAACTAAAGGGAATGAGAGGAACCTCATGAGAAATGAGATTAGCATATGCATTCCCTAATTAAGGGGCAGCCCTGAACACCAGGCTACTGTTCGTATAATAATGCTCCTTAATAATGCCCCCTCCTGCTTTGGCCAGGTTTCTATTGCTTTTCTAAGGACTGTGTTGTCTTAGTAACTGATGGAAATTAGTTTTTATATGAAGCACAATTCTAGGAAAAGGGAGGATAGCTTAAATACTGATTGAGGCAGTAGGTGTTGTATTTGAACGCAACCAACTGGCTCCTACATTCCTCAAATAATTCCTCCCTCAATTCAGTTTTAGTGMGGGCAGTTAACTAGTTTAAGTGTTTAATAGTGCAGATAATTCTAACTCAGATTCCAGACAGGACTGCAACAACATTTACCTTCTAACTGCTCCTTTTAAGCACAGAGAGGCAGTTGCAGGTAGCTCTGCACTGAAGAGCAGCCCAGAGTCCTGAAAGGCAGGGCTATTAGCTCCAGCACCAAGCAGTGCCAACACAGCAGCCCTGCCGTCAGCAGTTTAAGAGCTTATTGCTGACGTGGCTCATTTTAGACAATCAAGGAGCACACATCTTGCTCTTGCCAACTGCAGTGCAAGARCAGCAAGCGCTGCCCATCCTGCTCTGGTGCCCAGGGTTTGCTCAGCGAGCCTGGGACAGGGTGCGGTTGGCACCAGGTTCCTGTATTTAAGCCAAGGTCCTTGGGATCACAAACCTAGTTGTGTGGAGATACAGCAGGGTCTGCCCTGCTCTAATATAGAAAGGCTGTACTGCTTATCTGCGTCACGCCAATCTTTATCTAGCAATTAGATGCTCRTATCTTATCAAACTCTTGCCCTAACCTCTCTCAGCCCCAAACTGAGTTTTCATGCATGTCAGCCCAGCATGTTTAGTTACCTGAGTTACAGGATTCTTCTTCTTTTGGGTACATTTGGCTTCGTACTCAGGCCTCAGCTGGAGTTGCTGCTGTTCTTCTTCAAAGTCAACCAAGTCCCACTCATATTTGAGTCTAGCTTGCCGTCGCTTCCAAAACTCCAAGAAGAGTGTAACTGCAGAAGTATTAATAAAAAGTTGAAAGAAAAAAAGGGGKTTTAGGAGTTGAGAACAAGGTTATCATCTACATGAATAACTTGTCTCTGCACCATCTCCTGCTCTGCAGCCTATGACTTGCTTTTACCATGTGACCCATCTATTTTTTCCCCCCCTCAATTCAACCACCTCTTAAAGTTCATATTAAGAACAATAATATGGATCAAATATATTTATCTGAAATTCAAGATTAGATGAAAAGAAAGATGTCCAGACAGGATGTGGATTATTTCCATAGTTATGGTACCATGTTCAACTACTCTTTAACTACTTTTCCAGACACAAACATCAATCCAGCTTAACAAAACACTTGAGATAAGTCRGTTAATTCTCTGTGTATAGATGTGTAACATGAACTGTATTACTGATAAGCAGAGTTGTTTCAGAGTACTAAGTTCAATGGCTTCTGTTATTATTTTGATTCTTATTTGATATTGTAGTCATTTTAAAGACAGTGAATACRTGATGCTTTTCAAGTGCTTGGGACTGAGGCTGGCTTAAGGACTGCCTTTTCAAGTGTTAATACCATATAATGGTAAAAAGCCTTCCATAAGCTACTTCAGCATTTAAGCCTTAAGTAATCTGATTGTTCTTATTTGGACTCAAGGGACTCTGGTTTACACAAACACAGGAAATTTCATCTTGTGCTGTTCTACAGCCCTTTCCAAATAACTACTCTATCAGAAAGCCTATTGTTTAAAACCAAGGAAGGTTTAGCAAACAGGGACACAAATCTTATTGCAGGATTTTTATTTCTCCGAAAGAGCTAGTGATTAAGTATTCAAACACTTTTGTAGGTTAATAAGCCTGTATCCAAGCTAAGTGGCATTTAATTGTGGTATTTGATACACTGTGTCCCCTAAACAGTAGGCAAGGTATTCAAGGAAGTAAAGAAATAACTAAGTCGTTCTGAATCTATAAAGACATATAAAAAGCAGATACCAACATGTATTCCAGACAACATAATCCCGGAGTTGGAGCCAGTCTGTTGGTGTGAACTCACCCTTATAAAAGTCTCAGGACGTCTACCCATTTCTGTATGGTAGGAACAGACATGCAGGGTATGAACCAACTGCTTCTTGTCCCCAAGAGTGCTGCAGGTGCCCCAGGAGTGCTGGGTTGCAATCAAAGGGCCTCTCATCCCTCATGTGGGCACTGATAACTTACAGAACACAGTAGGGAGAGCTCTTGTAAGCTGTGGTCAGACCACTCTATGCCAGGCAACTAATGACAGAAACTAATGGCAATAGCTGATATTCATGATGTTGTCACATCATATATGGTCCATGATGTCTGTTTCTTTTACTTTTTTAAATCATCATTCCATAGCCTTAATTTCTTATTCTTTTATTATGTAGATATTTTTGTTATCCAAAGCCATTTTCTTCTTCCCACCCTGGTGTCCCCTCAGCAGTTCGTTCAAGATCTCCTTATTGCTCAACATGAACCTACTGTCAAATATACTCACCCCATATGCCCATGAAAATAGCAAAGAAGAGAGTTGCCACGTTATCAAACAAATGGGAATACTGCAACAAAACACACAGGAAAAAAAAAAATCACTAACAAAATAGTTTCAGCATGAACAAAACAACAAGGGTTGAAGAACCAGATACCAACCTCTGAGGACGCACAYGTGGTGTTTAGCTTCCAGTAGTCACAGTCTCGGTCACAGAGAGGGCACATGATGATCTCTCCTCCAATTGCAGGGTCACAGATTTCTTTGCTAAGAACAGAGTGTTTTACAGTATCTCTTTTAGAGCATCTTAAAAACCACTATATAAAAAAGCAGATAAAGCTTCATTTGCTCTAAGCGCAACATTTGCAGGTTTCACATAGTTGTCACATCCACTGATGCAGCCTGTAGCGGGTCAGGTCCTGACAACAAAAGCTGCTCTTGAAAGGACGAAAGCTCACTATTCGCTTGACATATGCTCTAGGTTTTTCTTTTTTTCCCCCCTCTTCTTTTTGTTTTCCCCAGAAAGCCATCAGAGGCCCTTGAGAAGCTGAAGTCTACACATACACCTTTCAGGTGAGAAACTATACATTATTTCAGTTAAGTACACTGCTCATTACACCTTTTCTAAATAGACAGGTATTCATTCAACTTTCCAATCTATAGGAAAAGTTGATATTTTCCTATCTATAGGAAAATATCCTACTTCTGTATCACTCTCTAAATCCATCTGTTAAAGGAATCCTCTTTTAAACCATACTGAACTTGATTGCTACTGTGGGTGAAGTTTACAATCATTTACATATATTCAAATATATTTTCTTTATATTCAGAGAAGTCACAACATGCATGGCAGCACACCCAGGTGAATTCAGCATGCAGTAACTATAACACAAGTCTCAAAAGAACGCAAGTAAATGCTAGTTTCTGAATTGTAACTTGTTATACCATCTTTTATTGTTAAAAAAGTTATCCTTTTTTTAACAATAACAAAAAACCCTTCATTAAAAAAAAAGAGGCAAAGTGCCAACCCTCCTCCTCCCTGACAAATCCCTGAATATAATACAACCTGGAATTTGTTCAAGAACCAAATACAAAATTAGCTACAAAACAATCTTTGGCAACCTCTATCTTATGACATAAGCAGTCTTCAAGATGAGGGCCTCATCTACCTTGTCCTCCTGCTTTTGATGCTTAGTAGAAATAAGTACTTCTCCCCCCCTTCACCTCTGCAAAAGGTCAAGTTACTCTGAGATCAATTCAAGTTAAATTAAATGTTTTGAAAAAGATAAGCTGTTGAAATACTGAGATGTTAGTAGCATTCTTTCATACCTTATGTATTGCAGATACTGCAATATAAAAACAGAAAAACATAAGTGCTGCCAAAGAACAATAAAACACCATCTCTGGCCTGCAGCTTGGGCTACACTAGTGGCCACCACCAGTTTAGTCAATAGATGTAGTTGGAGGACAAGTTAGTCTGCCCCAAGGTTAAAAAGTTTTCTAAGAATAAATAGCTTTGTGTTGTTTATCCTCTCTGTTGTTTGATTTGCTAGGTAAGTCTTAGCCACTTAAATGSAGGAGATTTTCAATATTTCACTCACCTGCTCATATTTTCATCCATCGTAAACAAGCCATAGAGAAAACAGATCAAGCCAACAACTGCCGCAAGGAATAGCATCTCGGTGTAAAATCCCAGCCAGGCAAAATAGATTCCAATCTTCTCACCATAGTACTTCCTAAACACAAAAATATCCAAGTAAAACCATGCACAAAATGCCCATGTAACATAAGAGCAAATCCACKGGCATATACTGGTAAAAATGAGATTTGGATAAAGTCATAGGTGAGAGTTACATGAGTTAAATGAAGAAAATACATAGTCTCTTTTGACCTTTTCTTTTGGGCAGAAATAACAGCTTTCAATCACCTTTTCCCCTGCCSGCACAATAATGTACATAAATATTTGCTACTTTGATTTTCTAAGCGCTTATTCCAAATTAAGTAGGGCACAATAGTTTTGATCACATACTTYGAACAAACGGGCTATTTATCACAGAAACACCACTGGCTGTGTTCAAAACRGAGCAAAGGTAACCCCTGAATAAAGCAAAGTATTTTTATCTAAGAATAGGAGCTGAATCCAAGAGACAGGGAGTAAATTTAGTTGATATTTGGGTTCAGTACTGAAGAGTCAAGCTTCATAAACTGATAGTTCTCAACATATTTTCAGKTTTGTGTTGAAATCTCAATTTCAGCTCCATCTTGAACAACACCTGCCCCAGCATCTTGATTGCATTATATCACATACTCTCACATGTGTGTTTTAATTATCTGTAAAATACCTGACTCCAAGAGCATTGGCTAGATTGAGCAGGGCTTGATTTGAGGTAAAGCATTTTGCCTAGCTGCTAATAAAACCATTTGCTTGGGCAACAGCATTTCACCTGATGAGGTCCAAGGGCTGTTCTTTGTAGAACCGTAGGAAACGGGCCCACTCCATGTACAGCGTGTACCTCTCGCTGTCACAGTTGGGATCACTTGCCTTTTTCCAGTACTGGCACTGCGGGCATAGCAGAGGAAAGGCAAAACAGCTCAACGTCAGACTCAAAGACTACATCAAAAGAAACAAACACTGATGAAAAGGTGCTCCTTGAGCTCAAAATAATGAAAGAAATAAAATTTTAAGTCAGTATTGTACTTCAGCACTTCTGTATAAGCAGAATCTTCTCCATATCAATAGCTTTTTACACGTATTATATAGGCATTTTCAAAGAACATGAATTTTAGATAATTTGGCCAACCTGTGCCCTAACCATCTCCATTTAGGTTACACTAATATTGTGCTATGACAACATGTACTTTGTGATACACTTCTATCACAGTAGATGGAGATGAATTGTTTGTTCCTCTATAGCATATGTACTTGCAGAAGCTTCCCTAAAATAGAAAACACCTATTTTACGCCCCATTCATTAAAACTAACTCAAATTTAAGTCTTCCCTGTAGTTCGGAACAAAGCTCTCTTGACAAGTTTCTCAGTGAAAAGCTTTTGGCTGTGATGTGAACTAGGAAATATAAAYTCAAGTTTCAATGCCTCCAGACATTACACTAGAAACCATAGCACTGAGCACAGTGTAAAGTTGAAATACTGTGTGTGCAAAATGAACAAAAGTTAATAACAATCATAACTTCATCACCATCAAGCATCTACCAGACCAAACTAGGAAAAATCCTACAACTTAATACCTTTAATTTCCAGGAAACTGATTAAAGCACATTTTGGACAGCTCTTGTGATTTTACTCTGCATTGTAAAACTCTGTCTCTTCAGTATACTTGTCTAGGCTAAAAATTCACTTTATGATCTTGCTCATCTTGTCTTGAATGCCTCTTGCCTATGAAAAGCATGAAAATTTCCCAAAAAGGCATTTAAGAGAAATATTTTAATATGTTTTTTTTTAAAAACAAAAAGTATTTGAAATTCATTCGTGTCATTCAACATTTTCACTTCTCTTGAAAACAGAAGTCTGACCATAGGTAAAGATAAGAACATTGGAAAATGCTCAAAGGAGCAGAGAGCTAAAGTACTTACATCGTGAAGAGGATATGCAGCTGAATAGGTGCCATTATTTAGCAGTCTTTTAATTCCAAACTTTTTCTTCCCTTCTTCTGTCCCATAGGGGCAACGCGTTAAGATGTAGTAAACCTGAAATCAAACACACATTTCAGTCCTCTTTTGTTTTCAAGACATTTGAGAGGTTTCTACTGGTTGAGGCAAAGAGGCCTGTACAGGAATGGCACATTCATCCCTTACCAGAAAGGGCCCGTCCGAGGCTGCTAGAGACAAGCTAGCCTTCCTGCAAAGACCCTCATATTGGTGGGAATAGATGATTTTGTGATTTTACAAAAGACTCAGTCACCTAGAAGATTTTATCTTATATATATATATCCCTTTCTTGCACGAGTAATCCCATGGTCAGTGCAAGTCTCCACATAAAGCAGAAAGACAAATTCATATACATACTATTCTGTTCCTCATGGATGGCGAGAAGAAGGTGCTCTCATCATTAATGAGGTACAACTCCTGCTTGTCCTTGCTGAATGGTGCTGTGAAGTAGTCGGGCTCGGGGTGCATCACCTTCTCAGGCAGCCTGAAGGGYGTGAGCACGCAGTCCAAGGGGTTCTCCACCGTGCATGGAATGTCATTCTCCCTGATGGGGACTTTAATGTTCAGCACTTCGGCGTACGTGATCAGAACCTCCCATGGGGCATGGATCTTCACAAAGTAGATCTTGCCGTCTTCAGATTCCTGCCCCAGGAGAGTGAAATCTGATATTAGACTAAACTGTGTGTTACTGCAARATTGCCAAGGAGAGCTATTGCACAATTGGTTTCCTTTTGCACATTTAAGGAAAAAAGGGTGCCTATCCTCACTAATGGCTGRCACATTCCCAAGCTCAAGAGGGATTTTGCTCCAGCCTTCATCTGGCACAGCCTCACCACCCTCACTCCATCCTGCAGCAGCCATGGAGCAGTTTGCTGTGGGGCACTTGCCCCTTGGCCACTTCTGTGCCCTGCTCGTCACTGTGCTGCATGGCAGGGCTCTTAGTTTCCTAGGTGGGGACAGTTTTCACTGAGCAGAGCAGACCTGGTCTCCTTGCAAAACCCAGTTCCCAACAAGACCTAGCGAGTCTGTTATGGCCTTGTAGCTCCGATAAGGACTAATCTTATCAGAGCCCTTACCCCTCTGAGCAGGCCATGTGGTGTGTTCTCCTGCCTACGCTGTACATGCACACAGGAGACTACAGTAATTGGGTATTTTTAACCAGTATCTCGGTGAATCTCTATCTGCAGATGTTAAAGTCTAAACTTCATCAGGAGTTTTCTGCTCCACCCAATCCCTGGCAGGGAGAAAAAAGGAGCACCAAGATTCTCCTCACAAATAAAACAGTATCACTAATGTGACAGCACCAATCAAGTGTCCTGCAGTTGTCAGACTGGGATCCTTGCTCATCCCAACTACGATACCCAGTGATCAGGACATCAGATATCCAGCAGTAGCTGCTTAAGCCCCTTCAAAGCTGAGCTGAAGTGGATTAAATCTAGCTGCAAGTGAACTTCCCCCTTGCTTGGGCTTGGATTACAATTCACAGCTATTTTTCCACTTCCTTTTTGTGGCAGGATCAGATGCAATGACTTCCTGCATCTGACCTCTTTGAAGGAAGGAGCTAAAGAGCTTTCTTCTCCCAGCCCTTATGAACATACCTGGAAAATGCTAACTCAAGGAGAGATGCCTCAAGCTCATTTCTCATAAGTTATTCAAACTACTGACATCTGGGAAATTTTATTACCGTAATCCTTTACAAAATAATAAGATTAATTAATAACTTGCAGATCTGTTTCTTTGGTCCTTGCTTTTTTCTTCTTTTGTTCGTAATTTACCTTTTTGTCTTCTGTTTCTAGTTCCAAGCCAGCCTTTTGCAGGTTGCTCTCAAATTCTTTTCTTCTTTCCTGAAGATAAACAGACAGACTTTAGTAACCGAGGAACTGGGGAAGCTCTACTCCTTCACGCTGCATGGATGAAGGCTGCTTTAAATTCTGCCAAATTTGTAAAAAGAAAGCAGAACAACAGATTTAAAAAAAGAGCCCATCTCTACCAACTCACTTCTGAGTCACAGCAACTCARCATGCCTAGAATGAATCACATGAGACTGCAGCTCAAAATAGGAGAGCCCCTTCTCAGCTTAGGGAGGGTCTCATCAACGAGGTAAACTCATAAACCAAAAATTAAGTCACAAGTCCTGAGCCATACAAACGATGCTGCAAGTTGGGAATAAGCTGAAGTCTACTTTTCCCCACTCCTTATTCATTAAGTAATTCCCAGGTAGCAACTTGGCAAGAACACCCTCTTCCTCCCCTTCTCCATAAAAGGGGACTGATTTTTACTCCTCTTCAGAGATGTGGTTATTTTTTCTGTAATTATAGTAAAATTGCTGAAGAGCTGCCAGGAGAAACACAGCATTTATGTGAAATATTGAGCCCCAGCCTCATTAGAGAGCACTAGCTGCCTTTGGCTTTCTAGCTAGCACTTTGAACTTGCATAAACTGCTCAAATTAATACCGTGTGAAGAGCAGGTTTAAASGTCCTCAGGTCTATGCTGTGTTGATATATTGTGCTAAGCACAACCTCRCACTACTACCTACAATAGCCCGTTTTGCTGAGTATCAATTAATATTAGATTAGATACTTCCCTAGGAACTGAAATGCAATAATCCCTGCATTTGCATGGGAGCTGCAACCCCATGCATTACTACTTAATTCATCTACCCCAGAAACACACATATATGCAGCTGGACAAACTAACAGGAGAACTCATGTTTGCAGACCCTTTGATCCCAAGGCAAACCCCACAACTTCAGGTGATTTAAGAGTGCATTCCAAGGTGGCACAGGAAAGCTGCTGTGYGAGCCAAGCACCCAGAGCTCTCCCTGCCTGTGTTTTCTCCAAACAAAGCAGACAGCCTCGCATTCTTTCCCTRGCAATCCTGGGAGAGATCCAAAGGAGTCAGTGCAGAGGCTGCTCGGCCCTTCCAAATGCTTGCACACTCGTTCCTCCTCCTCCTATGCAGCTCAGTAATAGACAGAGCCACCCGACTTGTCTTTTCTCACCATAGACTTAACTGTGATTAGTTTCAAAACTACCATAGAAATCACACTGCTTTCATGAGTTTGCTTCTTCCCACTAAGGCGTCRCCTCCAGGACACTTTGGGACCTACTGTATATTCACATGCTCCTCATGCATTCAAAATAACCATCTCTAAACGTAGATCAACCTATGTAAGAGCTCTGCTTTCCTTGCCAAACACTGAATTTCTTCCTAATGCCTCCAGCTAAGGTTTAGAAATGGACAAACGTGGCCTCAGGCCAGTGCTGTCGTGCTGATATTATTTAATAGGTGCACGTTCACGGTCTCATAAACCTGAAAAGCTTCACGTGGAGCACAACAAACTACATAACTCCATTATCAGAGGGTAGAGAGAAGGGAGATAAACAGTTACATCAACCAATACTGGTCCTTAATTCCTTTCTTTGCATTTTAAGTAGACCTTGAAAAAAATAACCCCTTTCTTGTGAACCCACCGTGACATACATAGGACACAGGCCACAGAGCAGTCCCTTTCCGACCACACCATTGTGGATTCACATGGGACCTTCACCAGCTAACAGAGACCTGAGTGTGGTGAACCATCCTGATAAGATTAATAAAACAAGATCCAAAGTCCAACAGCACTAAGGTGATCCATGCAGAGGCAACWCTGCATTACCAAGTATCTAAGCAAGATAGATACCTGTTATAAATCTGCTTCTTGATAACAGTGTTGTTATTGCTAGTAACAGCTGCCAGTAAATAAAAGAGGAAAATCATTTCTAGAGGTCACAACATATTATTCTTTAATAAGACAACCCTTTCTCCAGCCTTCCCCTTCCCTAAGGGGAGAAGCTCCAACTCTCATGTATCACAGTGGTGCAACATGATCTAACTACAGTCTAGAGTAGGACACTGGGACAGAAATAGGAATTCTAGGAATACTGCCGGACCATAAGGGCAAGCAAACTGAGTTCAAGCTACTCACACATCTCAAAGTATAATTTGGGGCAACAAAGATCATGTCTCAAGCTTATGTAAATCATTTGTTAGATTTTAATGCATCTATTTCTTCATATTTCCTTCTTTTATAGATAGAAATAAAACATAATTCAGTCAGTTACAGGCACTAAGAAAGTAAAGAAAGTAGCCTCAAAAGAGTAATTTTTTTGTTTGCAGTGGCATTGTGTTTAAGAGCTATGCATTTAGCTCATAGAATGCAGATTCAAAACAGAATTCAAACTGCTTAAACTGGAAAGTTCCTGGGGAGCATCACAGAATTCAGTATATTTGTTCTGCATGAAGCTAATGGAAGAGAGGCCCTCATTGCCTCTTTCCAGAGCAGCCACAACAAGGCTGTGCTGAAATGCACATTCATCCTGTTGTGAAGTTATTCATCTCATTCCTAGAAATGCAGAATAAAGCTGTTTCCTTGAGACAAGCARAAAACGTAGCAGTCACGACCAAAGTTTTTTTCTATTCTTGGGTTTTACGTTTTGCCAAGTCACTGTACTGCAGAAATGCACACTTCTCKACGGAGCTGTACAATAGCAGCATCACATCTCAGCATGTCCCAGAGGCTGCACTGCATCAGAACTGTTGTTTTTGCCCACAAAGGGACATCACAGCACTCCTATGCTAGGAGGCCTGCATTATTTCCTYGGAAGGCTCATTGCAAAAAGGCTTACAATACACGTAAACACAGGGTAAACCTAAGTTTTGCAGCAGAAGTCCCCATATCTATTTGAAAATTGATGTGCCCTGATATTAACACCATCATGCCCGTCAGTTCTGCAATTGCCAGCGCAGTGTACAGAGGCACTGACCCAAGGCCTCCCTCCACAGAGCCCTATGGATGCGTGCTAGCAGCAGACACAGGTGGAATTGACACCCTAGCTGATAGTTGGGCTAATATCTAGCCAAGATTCTTGCCTCTCCCAATAACCCATAAAGTAAAAAAGCCCTATTATGCATCATATGAATGGCTAGAATGGACTTTAAGTTCWTTTTTTAATCCCCCCTTCCTCGAATTATTTGTTAAACAATCCATCTCTTTGCTCATGTTACCTGAATGTGACTAATGGAAAAAGTTTATCATGCAAAAAAGTTGAAAGCTCTCCCTATATTTTGAGGGGATATTTTCCTTCTCCCTGCACGGACTCGTCTCTTCTTCCTTCTTCTCTCTTTTTTTTTTTTTTAAATACTTTTTGCTTTATTGTGAAAAGCAGATTCTGGCAAGGGCTATAACTTTAGGAAGCCCCCCTCAAAACACCAGGTTGGGATGGAAAGCTCACCTTTAAATAAACCTATGGAACCCAAGCTATAAACACAGCTATACATATATCCATATATTGACTTCTTTGTCCATATATTTACAATATTCAGTAAGAAGTGYGTTCTACACTACACTGTATTTCCATATAAGAATAACAAAAACACTTAATGAAATCAGTATTACTTGCACAGAAATGTAATCACTAAATGATGAAGTTTAATTATTTTTACTCTGAGCATAAAACAATGACAAAAAGGAAAATGGCATGGATTCAGTGCTGCGTTTAAATATTCACTTCTACTTTAACTGAGGTCAAAAAAGGAAAAATAYAGCACATTTTATAAAACAGCATAAATTACTTCTAGATCTTATTTGGATAATGTTTCACTCATTTAGAAGCCTCTAACACTTGCCCCTGTTCAACAACAATACAGTTAATAAGGCTGTGGAAGATAGTATTTATATTACTTATTATATTGTATATTATATTAATGGTTGCACAATATACTGACCAACTTAAACGCAGTGATTATTCAGAAAGTGTAATCCTAAATATTTAGTAAAATTATATCTGAAAGGCACAAAACTAACTTACAGAATGATATAAGGGGTTGCAAAGTTCAATTCCTATCGAGGACAGCATTTTGAAAGACTTGGAAAAGGATATTCGGGTCGTGATAAATAAGAACTACAGAGATACCATAAACAGCAGCTTACCAGCTTTTTTTCCCATTCTTTATTAAGATCATCCACATAGGAAAGCACAAAATCAATTCGACGGACACCATCCCTGAAGAAAATGGAGTCTTTGCTTTCGTGTCTTTTATCAATCTGTGGAAAACACATGGCTCCGATTAGAGAGAGTCAACTACTGCTGTTTCTCTAAAAGAAAAACAAGAACAGAAGACAATAGCTTGCCCTAACTGCTTCTGTTTTTCAGTTTCTTCATAGCAGAAAATGTACTCAGGCAAGTTGTAACAAAGCCTTCACCCAGTGAAAAACAACTTCAGAATTAAGTGCCTATACACACGCACACACACAATTCATRTACTTACTCTTCTCACAGTGGCTGCATGTTAGTGTGGCAATGCCTGTGAACACCGTTATCCTTTTCCTTCGCAGGTTTCGGAGCACATCAGAACCAAGGACCCCAAGTGTTACTGGAGAGCATCACRTGCCCTGCCGGGTTAGTACGAACGGTGCTCTAGGTAAGATGCGGTCCAGGGCGCAGTCCGACTTAAAGCAGGGAGCAAAACCAAAATCCATGCAGTTCTGCCTCCATAATAAGGTTCAACCAGCCACCAGAAAACATGTGCCCCAGCGAGGATACTTAGGTGCTCACATACAGAATAAGCTACACAGAGGTGACATTTCAGAGGATGCAAAATTGAGTACTGCCTTGGGGGAGACAGAGGGAGAAGACTTTTCTGTTGAATTGGTACATTTTATTATTCCAACTGATCCATTAGAGTTCATTCAGCAGCAGGCTGTATCATTACATCAAGCTATATTAATAACATACCTCTTCTTCAAAGAGTTAGGCCACAACTATTAATGTTATGCCAATTAAGACTATTACCTCATGGTCCTAGCAAAAATAACATCATATTAAGGAACATTATTATTGTTTAAGTATTTATCTCCAAGCGTTGACAAGACTTCAGCTTCCTTCAGCCAAATGCTCTCCATAGAGAGCAATACTTTAGTCTAAATTTGTCTTTACGCCGAGGAAGTTGGTTCCAGCCGCACCAAGGAGCAAAAGCAGTGTGTATTTCCATGGGGCTGAATTTGRCTTTCATTTTGTTAAATTAGGAAGAAAAAAAATAAATAAATTGCATGGGGATACATCAGTCTCCTCCCTCATCAACCATATCCCTCATCACATACTTGGTACAACCATGCACCAAGTACGTGCCACTGTGACCTTGGCTCCCGAGTTTATCAACAAGAGGCATCACACAGTGAAGCACGTTATTACTGCAGCCATCCCAGCCACTTGCAATATCATTCGTCACTGTTTTACCCGGAGACGTCGCTTCAGGAACAGATTATATCTCCTCCCAGGCTGCTGGAATAACCAACAAGTCATTAGCAAGGCCAACCGCATCGAGCCCACCCTCTGTCACCAACTGGACCTTGCGAGCAAACTGGGTCCTTAAACAAAACACCTCCAGTTATTAGCAAAAAGKACAACTGGGTGGTTTTTATTTTGTGCCTACAGTTCCCTTTGTAGGAGCAACGGAAGCAATTTGCTATTGTTTCAATGKGAATTTAATTAGCATCCAGAACAAGGCATAAATCTGCAGAGCACCAGCAGTACCGTAATTACGCAGCATTTAAATAATGGAACCCCAAAGTGCATCTTAACAACTTATCAAATGAGGAATCTGCCTAGAAGGTCACAAACGCCAGTTTAAGAAGACAACGACTTTTCCTTAGGGAACTATCAAAAGCCAGAAACACTAAGAAAGATAAAATGAGTTCAGTAATATTTACTTAAAGCTCCTGCCAAAGTCAAGTTTCCCAAATTCTTTGGGTAGCACAGTTATAATTAAGACGTTCCAGAGAGCTTATGTAATCTTTTAGTCTTTATGTCAAAGCCTGCTGYCTTCCCAAAGTGTATCATGACTCAGTTCAGCTTTGATTATTAATTTATGTATGTAAAGATGCAATAGCTTTTCTGTCTCATTTTACATGGGGAATACTCATCAAATCTTTCCCCTTCTAAACWTATGACTCACCACAGAAAAGTGGCAGGCCTAGTCATTAAACTCATAAATTTTTCCTTCCCATGTTGCTGCTTGTGGATTTCACAACAAGATCAGTCCTAAATATTCATGCAGTTTTGTGCATAAATGTGAACTTACAGGCCTAAAAAGGAGCAAATAAAACATTGGTAGGTTGCACTGCTTGCACAGGTGAACCACAAAACACGATGGATTATTGGGTTTTACTTTTGAAGAGCTCTTTGCAGACGTGTGATCCAAACACCCTACCTCAAGTCTGCCTAAAGGTGCTAAATTGAGCCATACCACCACAGTTATTTCCCAACAAACAATTACAGGAAAGGTGAAGTCAGACTCTTCTCACAGGCACGGAGCCAAAGGAGAAGAGGCTGCAGGAACAGGTCACAAGCCCCAACAAGGGATGTTCCTGCTCGATACAAGGGAGTAGATGAACAGGTGGAACGGGCTGCCCAAGCAGACAGTGGCATCTCCATCCTTAGAGGCTTCCAAAACCTGACCAAGCAAGGTCCTCACCTCGCTAAGGCAATTACAAAGTCAACCTAGCCTTGAGCTGGAGATCATACCTCCAGAGCTCCCTTCCAACATTGTTATAGGAGTCTGTGCAAGGGTAATACTCCGAGTGTTTGACATTTAACAGCATTACCAAAAGYTCTGTAAACCCTTCAGCTAAAAATAAGCTTATAGTTTTAAAACATGGAAAGTATCTTCCTATGTTCCTGTAGGAACAGCAGTTTTAGGACTGCTAGACATCTGCCCGAGATGAGCACGTTGGACAACATTCAGCTGAACTACAGTCAGAATACCTGCAATCCTTAAACGTAATCTGAGGACCCTAGTAGGGATGCCTGACTGAGGCCGAGGGTACAACACCCAAATGCCATTTTTAATGTAGTCCAAGGTAAAAGGTCATTTTATAAAATATAGTCCAAAGCAAAACAAGAGTTACAACAACCAACATTCAGTTCTGCCCAAACCAACTTGGGTGAAGCTAATAAGTGGTGGCCAGGGGCTGCCACCCTCTACCTACGCTCCAAAATCCAAGCCTTTCAACTCTGTCACACCACTAAGTGCTTGACAAACAGCCCTTCACCACCTCGTCCCCACAGGGCCTCTGGCAGATCCAAGGCAAACAAGAGAGTCACCACTATTGGGAGAGGGGAAACAAACMACTGGACATGGCATCCACCACTGAACATGGCAACAAAGAGCTTCAGAGGAGGGACTTGGGAGTGAAGTGAATTTATTTTTTGGGCATCCACATAACCTTGCACACTGCTTAGTGCAGCTCTCCTTTCAGGCAGCCACATCTGCTGCCACCTCACCTTGCTACTAAATATCCCAGCCACCTCCAGGCCTGCAGTAGAAGACAGAGCAATATTGCTCTGAGCAATCAATACTTTTCAGATTAGCACTCCAATTCAATCCAAATTTCCCCAAATTCAACCTCTCCCTCCAGAGCTGAACATGACACCCACAGCCAACCTTGCAGAACTAGGACTACAGCTTGGACAGTCAACTTCCTTTAACTTGACACTGTCTCCCATAACATCCTCATACGGAAGCTCCGGGASAGTGGACTARAYGAGTGCACGGTGCRGTGGATCGAGGGCTGGCTGGATGGCAGAGCTCAGAGGGTGGTGATAAATGGGGCCGAGTCCAG
>NW_020455510.1:5313526-5334515 GCF_003342845.1 Nothoprocta perdicaria
TAGAGGTCCCTTCCAACCTTAAATATTCTGTGAATCTGTGAACTTCTGTTTTGCATCTCTGTGCAAATATCCCTTGGAGTAGTGACTTGATTAATAYGGTAGTAAGCAATATTTACTTAAGAACAAAAAACTAATAAAGTAGATTCAGTAGCACTACAATATAATGAAGACTCTAGCTGTGAGTGTAATTAGTCTAACTGGTATGCTAAAAGGTTTTCATGTTCCTACATTACCAGGAAAAATCAYAGAAGTTCCCAAAGAAAGAGACAATCAAAATTCTGCAATGGTTTTCATACTTACCTGGAATGATAAACAAATACTTACTTACTTTTATGACTTTGGATAACCATACAGCTAATTAGTAACACAGCAAACCAAAATGACTGTATTGCAAAGCAATTAGTTAATTCTTTATACCTTAAACTACTGTAGAAATATTTCCAGAACACCAAAACACAGGTAAAAATAAGGGTTTGAAAGTTGAATCAAAATATAATCTACTTAATTRCGAGGACAAAAAAATGGCTCAATTGCAAAGTTTTTGCCATCCTTTAGATTCAATGCTCACACAGTATTTAATGGCCTTTTACACAGGATGAAACATGCATTCAAGTCCTGCTGTGCTAAATGAACTGGTCAATAAAATTCATTCCCAAGGGCCAAAAAAAAGTATYCAAAAGGCAAATTCCACTCTTGTTTTTCAACAAAAACTTCTTTATTACACCAGAGAACCATTTTGCATGAATTTCCCATCACTGTTCTTCCTTCAATGAGTCCATKTAATCAAAACACTTAGACACTTCCACGTGGTGCATAAAACAACCTATAACACTATACGTGCCCCAGTTTGCAGGTATGCTTTGTGCAGGCTACAAAGTTAAACAAAAAATATCCCATTAAAAATAAAAACACACGCTTGTTGGCCCTGAATTATGCAAGCTATTTTTGCACCTGCTCTGCATCTGTCTTACAACTTTGAACCACATGAAAACCTGAAAGCTTGGAAACATGCATTTCTAGGTGATTTTAAGACACCAAGATGGTTGCACTAAAGTTTTAAAGGCGCAGAAGAAGCTTCTCTGGATAGGAAACAACATGAAACAAAATAAGAAGAGAAAAGTAAAAACCCACTATGCTAAGAGAAAATRTGTGTTAATGTAAGACACCAAAGCCCCATGTAAGCAAGCAGACAATTTTAATATACCTCAGCATGTACTTCTCCAGTTACCTCAAGGGAATYGTTCATTTCCCCCTCCCTGGGGAAATATATATACCAGTTGTCTGGTATATTTGGCAATTAATACAATTCTCATGTTTGAGAATTTCAGCAAGGAGGTATTTTGAGCTTTCCTTATTTACCGAAATAAGAAATGCATCACAAATCCAATGACACCAGTATTTAATTCTTGCTCTTTGAGAGTTTTAAGTATCATGCTGACTGAGACCTGCCAGTTATGATCGTAAAAGGAATCCTGCATATGTTAATAACACCATAAGCAGAATATATTCCGTATCCCATCAAACCAAAATGATAAAAAAGCAAAACTTTCCAGTTTTTCCACCAATAGTTCACTTGGTGATTTTGCCTGCTTGCTGTGTGAAGCTTTCTGATTTTCAGTTCATCAGAATGCTCAAGTTAGTCAATTCAACTATTACTTTAAGTGCTCACGGAGCCATTTGTTAGGAATAAACTTTATAGTCACATTCATTTATATTCATAAAAACTTTTTTTTCTTGGAAGGATGGTTTCAAAACTGGAAAATTTTTGTTAAGGGACCTTTAGGCACATGGTAATAGAAGATGCCACACAAATTCATGCAAGGAAGCATGAATATTATTTTTTTTTTTACTGCTTACCACTTGATGATCAGGGATGAGTAAAGTGGTCTCAGTGCTGTTTAGGCCCTGCCAGTGGTATCGCAGGAAAAACATAACGTTGTTAGTGATAACTCAAAAATGCTTTTAAAAAAATAAAAAAACAGGAAAAGAGACTATTTCAATGCAGCTTCTGGTTGAAGACAGTGAAAAGCTCTCAGTTACAGTCGGGTTTTCAGCCCAGATATCARTGGCTTGAACAACTCCACTTCCTCAGACCTACTGGCTCTCCCAGCTACCATCACTGACTTCTACCTGTCCCAGATTGATTTTTAAGGATCAAAACTAGCTTTTRAATATTACTGTTTAGCTTCTCTTCAGCATTTCCATCACATAGGTTATAGCCTTCAAACAACTTGGCACAGACAAGTTGACAACATGATAAAAAACAGCTGAAAAAAAATAATTTTCTTGTTTTAATTTCCAAGGAGAAAGCAGACAGAGCAAAGAGTGTTGAAGTTGCTTCTAGTACATATGTGACAATTGATTTTGCTGTCTTTTCAAAGCAAAGAAATTAAACCACACACACTGTGAATGGGAACAAATATGATGAACAGTAACACCACACAGACTTCATTTCGTGCTTGTACCATTATTTAGTGGTTTGGGGACAGAGTAGTTCAAAAAGGTCGTTTCCCAAAACCTACTGGGCACAAAACCTTGTGTGTTAACCTCAAAATTAGCAATGATAAATTTTCATTCTTAATCCATCCAGCTCATCTCCTCATCCATTGACATTTTACTTTAGAGAAACCACAACAATTTGAATAATTTGAAAACGCAAACAAGCTGCTTTTGTTCCTGTTTATGCTGTGAGGGAAGATACAAATGTGTCTGTACTTTTCCAATGAGAACAAGTGTTTGCTTATCTCAACAGCCTTYTCATAATTTCATCAGGCAAACCCAGGAGGCTCCATCTGGCTTTTTCCAGGATATCCACAGGGAGAAGCGAGGCCTTGCAAATGCAAGTAACCACAGAGTGCTCTTGTCCTAAGGTCATCTGAACTCACTAACCCTCTCCTCACTGAGGCTAATGGAAGAACTTATGCTATTCAGGGAAAAATAGAGGCTGAAATGCTTAAGTGGAAAGTCTTCTACAATTATCTTCTCAAAATATCCACCCTGTAAAGTACCATACAAGTCCGAACAACCCAAGTGTAGTCTGGCTTTTCCTCRTTCCCCAGAGGATTTGGGGCCCCTTCATTTCACAGGGGCCCTCCCTGGACAAGCTGACACCGTCCAGCTCCTTTCTCCACCTCCACTCATCCCCTCCAGTCTCCTCCTCACACTCTCTCCACTCACAGCTTTCCATTTCTACAGTCATTACATGCAAATACAGGCTCTAGCCACCTATCAGCTGCCCACATTGCTTCAGTCAGAGAGAGTGTTTCAGGAAACTTAACAAAAGTCTGCAGTGAAGGATGAAGAAACACAGCAGGCAGAGCCTACCTACAAAAACCTTCTGTCCATTCCTCTGCTTTCAGCAAAGTGCTTTCCYGGGAATTTGGAGAACTTAGCTTGCTCTGCAATTATTTAACTGAAGCCACAAGGTTCCTAGTATTATAGAGCTACTAATACCCAACACATATTTTCTGGAATATTTAAAAAGGAAAAAGATTTTGCAATGATGTCATTTCCTGTTATGCCAGAGCGCGTGAAGCACAGCAGGATTCGATCCTAATAAAACATAGCCCCAAAGCAAGAACTAAACAGTCCTTTCAGAAACTCAGCCTACTTTGGTTGAGATAAAAAAACCAAAGAATATAAGTTTGGCACTGGCGACAGCCAAGCTCAGCTGCACCTTCACATATGGCATCCTACCTCACACATCTTGAGGCCACTCTCCAAAGCACACCCCAGGCTACACTACCCTTAAAGCCTCACAGGTTTCTTTCTAGACACAGAAACCTATTTGGTCTGCTTTTACAACACTGCGTTTTGTGTTCCTTTCTACATGAAAACACTGCTCTAAACAGAAATGTGAACAAGGAAGAAGCTAATGAGCACTGTGCTAGTGGTAACCCGATTTGAACAACAGCTGCTGGTTCTCAGATCTTCTCGCCGTTGCTATGCCATGATAGAGGACAATCCCCATCAACAGAAATCCTGATTTAACAGAAATTCAGTGAGCATTTCTGTGGAGGGAAATTACTCTGAAAGGTCTAAGTTTAATATTTTCGCTGCAAAACAAATTTAGTTTCTCATAGCTAGAGCAGGGCACAATCCCGCAGCTTTACTCTGAACAGTGCATTTATGAGGCTGATTAATTTGGTGTATTTGAGGTATATGCAGCAAAGACACGCAGCAAATACCATAAGTGACTTTCAACTTCACAACTGTAAGAGGAGACACAAATATTCCTAAGTATCTGCGTCTTACAGATSTTGAGAAGTTTCAAATTAGTTAGTGACTCAGTCTCCTACAATGTCTAATTAGTCTTAAAATTACCCCACTTGAAAGGCCTAACATTCTCTTGTCAGGAAATTACATATAAATTTTCCTTTTTAACCTTTAACATTTCATAGACCATCTGTCCTCAGGASAAATGGAACTCTATTTTGTCTGCCCCTCTGTCTCATTTACTTGCAAATGTGATCAACTAATTAGATCACTAAAAAGAAAAGCAACATCCTATCAAAATATATCTATAGCATTATATATTTTCTAGCTCTGTCTCCGCATAAGTACAATGGAAAATTAGATTCTCAGATTTTTTTTCATTCATTTTTAAAAGTGATTGATGACTATCCAAGGGGCATTTATATGTCCCTTGAAAACAAGACTAGGAAATGTGACTGGAATCAATTAGTCTGTTCCTATCAGGAATGCTTCTCCRAGTCACTGCTTTAGCAGTCACAGCTTGCAGTATGGTCCCCTTGGCAGCTTCTGTTTAGAAGTACCCCTGTTGCAACTCCTTTCTTTCCTCCTTTGGTTGCTGAAAAGCTCCCCACGCCTCCCTACACTGAGGGCATTCTGAGATGCCTCATGAGTTCAAGCTCCTAATAGGAAGGTCTGCTGAAGTCCAAGTAAYCCAGTTTCTCATCCCCCTGGGAAAMTGATGGAAGRAAAATACAGAGACTCAACAGGAAGCCGATGAAAAAACAACAATGTGAAAAAAAATAGGGAACAAGATGAAGACGCAAATGCATAAACCACAATGAAGGACCAAATACATCACTGATGGAAACTACCATTGGGTTTCCTTTTTTTTTTTTTCTTAGAAATGGAGTTATTTAGATTTTTTAAATCTATTTCTGGCACACCTGAAGTTAGTTCTCATTTGACTAAATTCCTTGTTCTTAAGTACTGTACAAATTAAACAAAATCACACTTAAAAGGTTCAGCAGAACAACCAGTTCAATAGATACCATTTCGGAGGAGTGCTCACAGTCAGTGCAAGACTGCACGTCAATGGAGCAACTCTCTATCTCTTAAACACAATAAAAAATACATAGGAAACAAATAGTGATTTAAACASTGGTTTCAAGATCATGTAACTTAATGTTAAACATCGAGTAGTAATTCTTATGACCAAACCTTCATTTAGCTTCTCATTTTTGCTAYACTCTTAGAAAGCTCCTAGAACACAGGGTTGCATCAGTGCCCCAATTTCTCCAAAAGGACAGCAATGCAGTAAACAATGCAAAAAGGAGCACTGGGTTTGATGTTGCTCCAGTTGCCAAAACATTGCAATATAATCCTTACCCCAAATTGCTACAAAACTTATGCCCATGGTCCTTTCCACTATTGTTAGCAATGACACTTTGTGAAGTCTTCCATAATATTCTGGGTAGCAGTGTTACTTTCACAGCTTAGCTCCTTCAAAGCTGTTGTGAAAGCATTTAAGTACCAGAGGACCTTAAAAAAAAAAGTGTTTTTCAGAACTAATACCAACTTGCAAGGCATTATTCCTTTTTCTTTCTACCATTAGTTTTCACAGATTTGCAGTTTTAGCAGTGTGCGTACTGTACCTTACCTCAGAGCTGCTTGGGATTTCTGACCCTGTTGTTGAAACCGTTTCACATAGAGGTCCATTGCATTCTTCTCCTAAAGAAACAGGAAGAGTCACATGCATCTATTCCTCCTTTTAAAATATTCTTGTGTTAAAATATAAGTTGAAGTCCAAGGCACCATACAAACCACTCAAAGCAACAGCTCAAAGTTCAACCCTCTCTGGGGTTGTTTGCTAGAAACTGAAGTCACCTTTTTGGTGGCCAAGGGTTCTGTGGRATATAGCCCTGAGATGTCATGCTGGGGTACTGCACATTACACATATGGGCCCACATAATGGAGTCAAAATGAGCATCAGGATGAGTAACCTCAGCTTCAATTACTAGACTTCCTGTTGTTCATAATCCTGGATTTTGACAGCAGCGCTATTTCTGGAATGACGTTCCCATAAAGGGTTAGTCTGCCAATTGTTGAAGTGTTAGTATTACAGAATAAACAGCAGTGAAAAGCAGTTCCTGTAATTGATGTGTCCAACTGATGAAAGCTGATATAATACAGCATTCCGTGATGTAATACAGCATTCAGAAACAGCTTCATTATAACATGCCTAAAGCTGCTGCGTGCTGTTCTGTTCAACCAAAATATGCCTGCAGAAGTCTTACATCTCACTATTTGAGCATGAACTTGATTTATGCACCCGTAGAAAGGTGTTAACACATGCCAAAACAAGTGTCAAGAACTGTATTAAGTCATCTCTAGAATTTGTGTACAAATAAGCGTTCCAGGCTCATTCTTCCTACCAAACACTACCATAACAGCTTTAGGGACTACACTTGTTCTAAATGACCGTGTCAAACATTACAAAGGCTTAAAGAAAAAGCTGCAGCACAGAACAAAAGTAACTCACCCCTCAACACAAACCCTCAACATCCAAGATAAGCAAGCGGCCCATAACAGGAGAGCATCACTACAATAGCATGGTAGCCTGCTTGAAAGCAACTGCCCAAGTAAGCCAATTACTTTAGAAACTGTGCAAGAGATTCCTATAAGAGGCTGCACCTTCAGGCAAGGTTTTCCTCTTGTTCACTTTACTGAGTTTTACTTTTTAAATGCTCTATTAATAAATTGTTACTTAGGCAACTAGTGAAAGGAAATCCTTTACTGCCATCCCTGATCTCAGGGAGTGAAATAACACAGGGCAAATACAGCACAAGACAACAAAAAACAGAGCATAAAACATACAGTAAGCATGAAGTACAACATACTCGGAACATTCACTCCCTGAAAAAGGACAGAAATACATTCCTAAACAGCAGGAGCATGAAAAATGTATGTCCACGTYATGTGAGAAGGAGCAAAGGAGCCACAATACATCTACAGGAGGAACCCGCTATGTTCTTAACCACAAGAGCAGCTCACAAATAAATAAGATATGACTGGAAATGGCACTGCAAAGTAGTCTTGGATGTGATAGCAAGGCCTCCAACTAAAGCCCAGTTCCCAGGGGCTCTCGGCTAACAGCAACTGGCAGAGGACACACACAGGAGGGTGGGAGCCAGTTAGTACAATACCTTCAGACCGCCACGGCTTGAACTTGGTGAGAGTCACAATGTCATCTTTAAAGGAAAAGACATTTCCGTAAAAAACAAGTCTTTTGAAGAAAAATCCACTTTGAACATCAACACATTAAATAAAGGTCCTCCCTCCTTTACCATAAAGCCRCCAAATTGAATGAAAAGGCAGGGATTATGACTGACAAAAGAACATGGAGCAAGTCCTCCTAAAATGACAATATTGACYTTTCTTCCAGGTACCCAAAGCATCCTACTCAGCAATATGAGCAAGGTTGTCACTTGTCCACATCAGCAGCACAAAGGGCTGTAAAAGCTTCCACTAGCCAAGRAAGTGCTTTTAAAAAAGCATTTCCATAAACAACATCATATGTAGGAGGAATGCAACAGTATTTTGAMAAAGCTTTTGTAATAAGGGAGCCTCCTTGCTCTTCAGCACCACAAACTCCACTGTATGCAAGAGGATGTAAAAAAAAATCCCTCTACAGAGCATGTCATCTGCGATTCTTCAGTGCATTATTCATTTGAACAGAAGTTACTGTTASTCCTCTGGATTTCTTGGTTCAATGTTAAGCACAGAACACCAATTCTCAAAATCCATTTAAGTAGCTTCAAGTATGAGTCATTTTGTTTCAAGTTACTGTCCTTTCATGGGCATGCACAAGTCAGAAAAAACCCTCTATGCTAGCGTAGCCATTACCTCCAGCAGCACTTTGCACAAAGTTATTTACAGTTCCTTAAACACAGGAGCCTTGGGAATCTGCACACTCTTGTCAATACAAGCTCCACAGGGGCTATAATCTTGTAGTATTAAAAAAACCTTCCTTGCCCCAAACTACACCCTACTACAGGGCAACTTGCTTATAAAACCCACAAGCTTTACACATCTTCCCTCTTTCAGTTACAGAGCTGGAAGATGAAGAGTTATCCAAAACAGTTTAGAGAAGTCACATTCCAAATGGAAGACAGCTGAAGATAATTAGGAATACATGTGATATCCTCCATGTAAAAAGGTACCTTTATCATGATTTCTATAACAAGCACAAAAAAAAAAAAAAAAAAAGATTTCTTTGCATAACTGTGGGAGTGCTCTATTCCAGTGGGTTAATTCTGGCTACGTGAAGCACACCATGCAGAGCTCCYGCACAGATAAGCCAGGCAAAAATTCTTACTCCTTATATTGCAGAGCATCCTTAAAAGCTTTATAGCTTCCTTAGGCACAGTATCAAACCTGGCAGTTTCTGGAAATCTGCCCTTCCTCCACTAGCCCTCATTTTTTAGTGATTCCTCGCAGTTTTTTTTCCCCCCTAAGCAAAGTGGCAGCTAAAGAGACATTAAAGGATTAAACCTTTGATTTTGCTGCCAAAAAACAAGACAAGCATCTTCACTCTCACACCTGGGACCYCTGCTTAGCACAAGACAGTACTTTCACTAGCACCATTAAGATTTTTAGTTTTATTTCTAAAATATAGCTTCCATCCTTTTTTTTTTTTTTTTCAGACATAGCAATAATATCCCTTTCAAGYAACAACTAGCAAGAAAAAAAAGACACTTCTGGCCTTGGTCTGCATTCAGATACCTTTTGCATGAGTTTATATAGGTATATACACATACAAGCTACATTTTGCTGTTTCAGGTGAAACAGACCAAGTTCATATTCCAGCTGTTAGGAAGTAGTTGCTTCCTACTAGAAAACATTTCCTAACATTAGTCCTTACAAAGCAGCAACAAGTTACCATTGTGGAATTGCTGTTTATACTCACAAGCTGCAACTTACCGGCTGCCATCTCCCATCCACGCGTTCAAATCACCACCGAGTCACTAACACCACGTACTCCACAAATACTTCCCCTGAATAAAGCAGCTCACTCCAAGTCATCTTCAAAAAGCAGCATTTTAAATGCTTGCTTATCTAAAATATATGACTTTAAAATGATTARCTATATTTATATAGCCCTTGACTATAACCTCCTAGTTTATGCAGCTCCCCCAACACACRGGGAACTGCTGCACCCTTGTTTCCTGGGATTGTTTCTTAGGACTGCAAGGGAAATGTTGCCCAATGACTAAATCCCTGCCCTGCATGACTAGGCTGCCTGGGGAATTTTGGAACCACCCGTTTTATAATTTTTATAATTACTATAATTACACTGACAGGTAGACTTATCAGACAGTTACTATTTCTCCTGGCATCATTGGCAGTGGAGGGTCTGTGCTCCTAAACCTAAGATGCAACCTCAAGATGGTTCTGGAGGTGGTACTTGATGCACATTCAGAGCTGCTCCTAAAAATTTCAACCTATTCCTTAATAAAAAAAATCAGCAGGTTAATATATTAAAAAGGAACCTTTTATACTTAATGGCTCACTTGAAGAAACAATCCTGCTGAAGTCAACATATCTAGCTATTAAAGGTTACAACTATCTTGGTTGTTCACTTTCTAAAACTATCCCTTACATGTACACACAGAGAGACAAAGTTAACAAAAAAGTAACTTTTCAGTCACGTGAGAAACCTTGTTCTCTGATTTGATTTTCATTTTGACTTTTATTTACRTGAAGAAAATTAATATGTTATACTCCAAACAAGTAGCAATACATAGAACTTGCTGTAGAAAGCTGCATCATCTCATGCTTCTCATTTGCAGAAGAGAAAGCCCATACAGAAACCTGTTTTAGCTAGAACCTTCTGAGCAGGTATGGACAAGTTGTCATACGCTTGCCAAACACTGTTTATGCAAGAATAGCTTTACTACTGCATGAACCCTGCACAACTCAACCTCCAGAAGTCAGAATCAAATTAAAATCATTAAAAAGATTTTTAAAAATCAACCCAAATTAATGGGTTTTATTATTAAATCAGTGACTCCAGAAAACAGCAGTTTATCAATATATAGGAAGTGACAGAAGAACAACACAGTATTTTGCAGACAAATACATGGGAGAAATCCTTTGCCTAGCAGTAAAGGTCTCCCATATTATTTATGAGGTAGGTAGAATACTCCTACATGCTAAAACATCATCTAGAGCACTAAATCAGAAAGGAGAAATCAATGAATGCCGTCACCTTATAGACTACTAACCAAGTCTTACAYATCAACTTTTTTTCTCCCCTCTCAGGTTTACTCTCTACTCGAGTAAAGGCATAGTTTAAACTTAGAATTTGACATTTCTTTCTAGCTACCTTTTCCTTTTAAACTTTCTATTTTGATTAGAGGATGTTGCGTTAAAAAAAAAACAGAAAAAAAAGAAGTAAATCTGTTTTCAAAAGGAGAAAAAAACACTTTTGTAACATCTAACTCGAATAACATTTCAATGTGATTTAGGCAATAACCGTGACCCTATTGCAAGTCTGTACTGGGACAGCACATACTCCAGCTCACTGTGAGCACTCAGGTCAGCTTTTATACCTTTCACTACTATCTTTGTGCAGATTGACAAAAGTTGACATGTACAAATGAATTAAAAAAAACCAAATAGTTTTATAATAGAGTAGTTGAACCAAGTTAGGTAATCTTGAACTGGATAATGTTTAGGTCTTTGTAAGAGGAATAGGATGGCAAATAAATCTCTGAAAAGGAGAATAAATAGCAGAGTTGAGAAATAATCATGCCAATTTATGAAATTGCACRGCTGTGCTGGTTTTCACTTAGCCTACCATCAGCACTATAGGACCACAAAAGCAGCCAGAACAGCTCGAGCAATCTGCTTTCCCTGCACATTAAGATGCCAAGTGTACTCAAATCTCATGCCTGAAAAGTGASAGAAAGGGGAACTACAATATTTCACAACTCAAGGGAATTACAAATACTTCAAAAGTATAATAGACACTTCCTATAGTTCACTGAAGCCCATTAAAACATTCTTTCTTAGTGCATTTCTCCAGTTTTCTCCAAAAACACTGATGCAAGACTGAAATAAGTCCTCCATTTTTCCTCCTTCACCATTTGTATTTGCATTCTATTAGTTGAGGGGAATACTAGGGGACCCAACCTACTATTCATTCAAGACAAATACATAGTGATCTGTCAACACAGAAGTTCTCTAGAGGCTGYAAGAGCAGCACATGAACAGCAAATTAAGAAAATGAGAAAACAGAAAAGGAGGAAGCAGCAGGGTTGAAGTGTCTGCTGAGAACCTATGTGGCTTGGCGTCTTAAGACAGGGACAAGCACAATTATATCGAGAACCACACTTGGTGTTTACTGTCCACTCATAGYGGYCMTGAATTTCATCTTACTGGGACATGCAATTTCAGATGGCCRATTTCACCCACAAATCCTTCTTTTCTGATGCTCATGTTCTAGTTACGTTGGATTTGCCTTCAGTGAGATGTGGGAGCAGTGGCTGCACTGCAGAGTCACCGAGACACCTGCTACTCTGTTCCATAGAATGAAGAATCTCACACTGAACAGTATAAAACAATATTGAGAGAAGACTTAAAATGAATCCCAGCAAAACAAACACTCCTGAAGTACAAGCTTGCAAGAGCAACACTCTCTATCCAAATTACATTAAGATGGAATAACTGTGGAAGTGAGAGACAGGCCCTAGAGGAGTGTTTCCTCACTTACAGCTTCTGATGGGAGCACCAGGTAGTTAACAAGCCTGAAATAAAGAAAAATAGCTAGCCAACAGCTTCAAAAATACATCTGCTATTCATTATGCATCAGCATGAAGTATTTCTAGCACACTACAATTGGGCAAATAGAGGCTTTCTGATTTTCTACCTGATAGTTAAGAAAACTCTTTTGAATACCAAACCACAGAGCCCTTGGTAATTTGGGGCCAGTGCAGAAAATTAAAGAGGAGCCTCTGGGAACCCGAGCCCTACCCACAGGGCCTGGCATGTGCCATTATCCTGCTAGAGGCCCAGGCCTGCCCTAACCCTTAGGAGCCTGATAAGCAGGAAGAGACCACCCAGGACTTCCAGTTTTAGGCTGCACTCAAATGAAAAATAGTCTAGCTTCTTAAAGAAGTGAGCTTGGAACATCTAAATTAATCAGTCCATGTGATCTCTGTTGGTGGTCACCAGTAACCAGAGAGGGTTGTGGCTGTACCAGAAGGCTTATGCAGAACAAGCCAGATGAAGTAGCAGGACACTTCTGTTACAGCCCAAGTGAACAAGTGATCCATGTATGCTCAAGTCCACTCCAAAAATCTTTGCTTGAAGGCTGGAACATAGACCTTGCTCTGAGACCTGGTGCAAGGAAGAAGTTTCTTTCAACTGATGAGCAAAAGCCAAGCCTGTAAAATCCTTTTTAAATAGCTTCACTAGACAGCATCTACCCAAGCTGTGAGAAACGGCTCTTCCCATCTTTCGAGGGATCCAGCTCCATTTCCCAGCTCTCTGAAGAGCGGCCTAAGCATTAGCCCAATAGCAATTACACATGCCAAGGCTCGTGTCCAACTCTACAAGTCCCTCTTTGGAGTCCCCTACTTTGCCATTCGCTGGGCTGACAAATCTTYTTTGCAGGCTCCCTGGCTAAGGGAAGCATTAGATGTCTCAGTCGCCAGCCTAAGGCCTTTTTTGTTTTTTATTGACAACATCTTTGGCTAGAAATCATTTAGGAACTGTAGAGGAGCAGGGCTGGAATTTCCAGTTTTTCATTAAAAGCACCACAGCATGCACATGGCAGAAGTATAAAGCAACATTATGCATGGTGTAGAAATTGGTTCCAGAAAACCAACTTTCCTACYACGAACTGCAGTTTCCTGTTGAAACAAGGTTTTACCTTTGGAAAAACCTGCACGCACTAAAACTGTGGCCGGACAGTGACACATACAGCTGGGAAAGGAATCCCCTTTAGGAGTTGTCTGTTGGAACTTMGGTATAACTCCTAAGGGAAGACTCTCACTTACCTTTTTTATTCTGAATAACTGAGTTCATTTCTTTGCCTAGGAATAGTCTTTCCAACTGTTTTCTGATTAACAAATCTTCCAGTTTAGTCCTGTGGGAACCTGATATTCCCTTCTGCATATCTCCATTTCTAGAAATGGATCAGAAATTGCTACCTACATTTCTTCAGTAATTAAAGACAGATGCGGTTTTGGAGAGCTCCATATTTAATTCATTAGTGGCATTAATCATAATGCTTCCAATTAAGTGCAGAGAGTAACACTACCAGGAGATAATGAATTTTGACCTAGAAAGTCGATGCATTACTAGAACACAATAAACAGACATAAATGCTGTTCAGAAGTCACTGCATCTACTTTTCTCAATGCTTTCCTCAAATAAAGAAAGGTGAGCAAGATGCCAAGCAACATAAAAAAGTACCTGAAATCATAGCAGTCAAGGGAAATCTCAGAAAAAAAAAAATATCCACAGCACAGTCCAGCCAGCTGCTACTGAAGGCAAACGTTGTATAAACTCTGCAGCTATGATGGCATCAGTGATTTGTGCTTACGAAGACCTAAGGAAACACTCGTAACCTCTGATCTCCATCCTGCAATATGGATTGCAAGGGTTCATTCTTCAAGTGCTTTTCTCAGGATTTTTACTATCTAGGTAGTTATCACAGCTTCCACAAAAGGCGCAGCCACACACAGGTCGAAGCTCTCAGCTCTGACTGCAACGATCCAACGGGAAGTCAGTGAGCTGCCTTCCCAACAAGACAACATGTAAGTCGTCTCCTCTGCCCACTACAGTCCAATTTATTTCAGAAAGGTGTTTGAGTGGAAAAGATACAATGAATGGAAGTGGTACAAGATTTTCCCCAGAGAATGGAGTGTTACAGTACCGTGAACTCTCGCCAGTTCCCCCCGGGCAGGGAAACCCCTCCTRTCTCCTCCTATTCAACACTTATGACTAACGAACCACAAGATTCATACAGAGAACACAGCGAGTGCCCGGGATTCACGTTTACAAACCAGCCCTCCCAGCACCGCTGCTTCTTGAGTATTTCACAAATATTTAACTTCCCATTCGTCACCAGGAAAGCCTTGCCCAGAGCCAAAAAAAAGAAGCAAGAAGGCAGCTCCCGCTCGGGGCGGCAGGGCGATTTCCAGCCCGTCTCCGGGCTGACGCGCCGGGAATGACTCAGGTCTCCCCTCCGGCTCCAGGAACGCAGCGTCAGCCAAGAGAGAGGCCGCGAGGGCCCCTCCGCCTGCCTCACCCACCGAGCCACGGGCCTTATTTGCCCTATTTCCCTACAGCAGGCCTCGTGTGTAGTTATTTTTTTCCCCCTCCCTTTTCTTCCCCCTTACCCCCAAAAATAGGGGGGGAACGCACAAAATCATGATTTTACACAGGTCCTTGGGGTGTTTTAAACAGCCACACTGGCACGGTGCAGGGAAAGCCCAGAGAGCCACCGAGGCAGCCGGGATGCCACCGGGGCTGCCCAGTCCCCTTATTTCTGCGGCTGCGGCCAGAGCAGCCCTTTTCCAGCTCCATACTCCCATATTAACACACACATATATAATATACATGCGTGTATATACGCTACGTTAATTACCGCTAACCACCCCAGACGCTGCTCCGCCGGGCGGCTCCCCGGGCGGGCCGCGCCGTCAAGCGGGGCCGCGCGGGGCCGCGCCCGGGGCCCCGCCGGCACCTACCGTCGGCRCTCAGCGCCATCTCGATGAGGGTCTCGCCCGCCTTCTTGCCCAGGCGGCTCATGATGGCGGCGGCTGCGGGCGGCCGTTACCTGCAGCCGTTACCGCTCCCGCTGCCGCCCCCTCCTTAAGCGGCGGGGCGAGTGCGGGGCCGCGCGGGGCGGTGGCGGCTCCGGGCATGCGCACTGCGCGCCCCCTCGCTCCGCGCAGCCCCGCCCTTCCCGCGCTGCCGTTAGCGGCCGTTAGCGGCCGTTAGCGACCGTTAGCGGCCGTTGCGCCTCTCTTCGCGCGGCGTGAGGGAGCGGCCACGGCGACGGCGGCAGCTCCGCGGCGGTGGGGGAGACCCGAGCGGCTCCTTTGGGGTTTTCCTAACCGAACCCTCCTGCTCCTGCAATAGCAGTGTCCTGGGATTTCCTGGCACAAATTTCCTGGCCTGGGATTTCTCAGGCACAAATTTAACCGAGTCCCGTGAGTCGAAGTTAGTCGAGGTGCAGGGGCTGTGTTCRGGTTTCCATGTAGGCCTCTCGTGCATTGTCTAAGTGGTACCAAAAATGTATTTTTAGTCASAGGCAAGGCTTAAGTCGTGCTTGGTTGCTTTCCAAGCCTGAAATGTTTAGCTTGGATTTTAATCTGAAAATGCAGGGTAGTGGGAACAAAGAGTACACGATCAGCGTACCRAAAGAAGCATTTAAGAGCTTGAAAGTGCATACAGTTCGCTGGGTCAGACGATTGCTTTAAAAGCTGCATTTTCTAAGTCTTTAATTTTATCATAGTTCTATATTATAGGATAAAAGCTTTTATGCCCATAGAAGATGAAGCTAGAAGCCAGTATTCAATAAGAGCCAGAAATAGCAAGGACTTTGGTGGGCTAGGCTGGGCTTTGCCTTCTAATTACATGCTTGCCCTTCCCAGCTCCACCCTACATGTGCTGCAATGAAGTTGACCATATCTAAACCTATAAGTACTATATCTAGAAGACTAAAGATGCTGTTGCAAATCTCTGTAATTGGACAGGCATGTGGTTTCTGGAGGCACTGAATTTGTGTAAATGACCCACTGAGCAATGTTACAGACCGGGCAAAATCGTGCTGTCAGGAAGAGCTCTGAAGGCCTTGTGCCCCTAGCAGACACACATAAGCTGAATAAATGCAATACCCTACTTTTAGGTTTCTTGTATATTCAGCATTTAAGCAAATGTCTCATGCTGGTGTTTCGCAATATGCTTAAGTGATCTCGGACCACGGTTGTGCAAAAGGCACAGACCTCTATTCCTCCCACCTTGTATTATCGCTGGTGATCCCAAGACTTTACAATAACTCTGATTAACCTTTTAGATGATTTTTTTTTCCTCAGTTTTCAGTTCCTGCAAGCAACAGCTGCTGCCAGAACCAAGAAGGGAACAGAGAACTCAGAGTGGAAGGAAGGGCAGGACCATTTTTTWCTTTGACTATCAATACAGCGATCTGGAAAGCCGTTGCATTTTTGCTTCTGGTGAGCTAGATTTCAAACACAATGTCTAACATGTATACATTTATTTTTTTAAAAGTTAAAGTACCTAAAAGCTGTATTTGTACATAATGGCATCACTAGGAGTTACTAGCCATGTTTATACTTAAGACAGCAACAAAAAAAAAAGGAAAATATAAACTTCATGTGTGCTAAAGGAGAAGAGATAGYTTGTAGACCTTATAAGATAAGGTTGTACTCTCTTTTAATGTACATTTTAAAAAGGAAGTAATTTAGTAGCCATCGTATTTTCAAAAGATATTTAAGCATGGAGAATTGGTGTAATKTGGGAGCCAGATTTCGAAGATCCCTTTGCACCCATGTCTTTGACAGGCAYCTCATGATCTGTTCAAACAATTGCAGCTTATGTGCCAAGATCCTTTTTTTTAAAAAGCAATTTGGGCTTCATTTGTTCCCTCCAAAGAACAATATGCTTAATGGTTCTTTCAGTCTGTATGTCCAGAGTTACAGTAAGTTTTCAAATCTGATTATGAGCACAAGCTTGAAGTGGATACAATGAAGGGAAAGCAGTGGAACAGGCTTAAAAAGCTGAAGTGGGACTCAKATGAAAAATATGTGCCAAAGTCCAACATGATATGAAAACCTCATTCAGTTATCGCATAATCTGGGAACTGCCACAGGCATTTTTAAAATGCAGACCAGAAAGGAAGAGCATTATCTGTTTCTCAGGCAATCCCATCAACTGAAGTTTAAACACTTGCCTGGAATGCAGGAGATCCAAGGCTAATGATTGTGACCAGAGGGAATTCAGCCTCTCCCAGTGTAATGTTGCAACCAGTGACCTTTATGTAGCGCTGGGTGAATGAGCAAGGGACTAAGCAGGAGAAGGGCATGACACGGGAAGTCCTGTGCATACTGTGCACCCATTTGTTAAAGTTGCTACTATAAAAAGAAGGTAATAGCCACTGATGGGACAGCAAGCCTGAGGGAGTTTATAACTCCCTGAAGATTCAATCTGGGCTCCCTAAACTGAATGGCCTCCCTACATTTCACAAGGGGAGAGAATATCTGCCTCTCCTCTTGTGCTGTACAAAGCTATAATGACTACACATATGTACGGCCCAGGGATCAGGCACCTTACATATACAACAGAGCTTGTTGCTGGGATGGGCAGTAGAATTTATTAGGAGAGTTGTTTCTATTTCAGTGCTGCTAAACAGTCCTAAAACCTGCAGGAAATGATAAAAATGAGAGAATGCCCTAAACAGTTCCGGCCTAAAAGGATGGCAGAATGCAAACTATATTGACAGGAAGTAAGAAATTTTACATAGTAGGCAAAAACTTTCAGTTATTCACTACTCTTTTTCCTACAGCATCACTGTTCAATTTGTCTGCTGTTTTCAGTAAGCGGTTCAGGCAAAAAGAATACCTATGACATTTAAACAAACAGGTGATATTACAGATTGTAATCGGCCTTTTCTTTTTTTAGCCCTGATTATGACAGATTCACAAGAGTAGAGCTAAAAGCAACATCCTGGTTTGCACTCTTCCGTAGAGCAAGGAAACTGCATGGGGGTGGTCCCARCTAAACTGAACCACATCTCTGTAGAGTACTGACTACTAGGGGAAGAAAGCACAAGACAGAGACAGCAATTTTGTTTCTTTGGTGTGAATAACAGAGGTTCAGAAATGCCTACTAGAGATCAAATTAATCTTAACGGAAGCTATTTCTCTTTTCAATTGCAATCATGTGTTTGAACTCTGCAGTCCTACAGTTATACTCCACTAACTGGATAAACTCCCCAGTTTGCAGTGGGAAGGCCATCAAAGCCTTCTTAAAAGCATTTAAAGAACCCACAAGAAAGACCACAAGAAAAAAAATGATCTTGGTATGTATCAGGAGTTTAGAGAATCTGCCTCTTCCGCTCAGCTAGAAAAAAATGTTAAATACTTTAATTGGGACAAATTCATATGCACAATCTGTTAAGTTATAATGACTGAGGCATGATTATGCTCTTTCATCATGCTTCCATGGATATAATTACATTGATTTCTCCTCCTGAATAGCATGAGTGAAGATCAGTRTTTAATTCTGAGAGATAATGCACTGATAGCAGCCTTCACATAGAAGGCTGCTTCATGTGTTAGGAATGGGGAACGGCTGTGTCATGGTTTTTGGAGCTTAAATTACAGTTGCCACCTTAAAATAAGAAGGTGCACCATTTTAGTAAATTCCTCTGCTATGCATGCAATCACCTTTTCTTTTCCCAGTTCTCCTATTATGGACAATATATTTTGTCAGGGTGTAGTGCCCTCTCGTGGTAATAGTGAAATTAGGTCATGTTGACACTTCGAGCTTTGCATTTTTAACTTGTATGTGTTGATTTTTCCCAGAATGATAAATGGATAAAATAAGGTGGTTTTATACACGGAGGATTGTGGAGTGAGCAAATGAGGTGGTGTGTGAAAGTTGGAGCATTGAAATGATTTGGAGTAGTAAATAGCTCCAACAAAAACATAAAACAACTTCAGTGTGTGTGTTAATCAGCTTAGAAAGTAGAGCAGAACTGTACTTAAATGGGATAATGTAAAGCCACAAGAGAACAAAACAGTGCAGCTCTGTATGAGATAAAGCGTGGCCTCCCACAAAACTTTGTGCCCACCCCTGTACGTGAACATTTGCAACTCCCCTGGTTATGTATTTTATTGCAAAGAGTATTAGAATGAAATAAAGAGATCATCAGCTTTTTGAAGAAAATCTAGAAAAATATAAAACCTTCAATATACTAACAAGGCAAGATGTCCAAGCACCATTTATTTAACTAGCACAGGCTGGTGACAATAGTTAAAATAATAATACAAGTGATTTTTCTAGTCCTTTGCACATGTGTTCTTTACTGTTTATCAAATTCTTCTTTCCGAAGAAAACAAACAGTTTGCCTTCAAAATAGAAAAGGCAGGTGAGAAGGAGAAAAAGCTAGAAAGTAGCATTTATAGGAGCAAGTCAGATGAGGGTGTGTAGGGCTGTCTGCCATAGGAAACACCCCCCTGTGATGGTTACAGACAGGACAGAAGGTTGCTCCAGGGGGTTTGTGCAATAGTCTTAGCCAAGTGCACACAGGTTTTCCCAGATTCTTAGAGCTGTGGGCTGGCTCATACTATCTCACAAGCCAACTGTGTGTTTGGAAGTGCTGCATGCACCCTGACCAACGTGTATTAACGTATGCTGCAAGGGAGCCTTAAAAGATGTAAATGAAATAGGGAATGACACTAGCATTGATCTAGTGCTAATGGATACTACCTTTTAARAATTCTAGTGCAACTAGAAAGTGAGCTGGTAGTTTCCTTAATTTCCTTTTGGAAACATTTTGTTTCAGCTCTCCCATGRGACTATATGAGATGTAGAGATAGTGTGGCAAAAAGTTTCCAAACTTTGTTTCCTGTGGCTTTGAAGAAGCAYAGGAGTGCAAACCCTATACATTCTCTTTTTCATGCATTCTCATTTCATACATTCTCTTTTTCTGGTTCCAAGTAGGAAAATCAGAGTGTGACACAGATAGGCCAGGAGATAATTCTCTGACTTTTGTACAGTAAATCTGGAATTTGAACTTTTTCTGTGGCAGCCTCTAAAGATGTTACTTGGACTTTCTTGTCAAACTGTTAAATTCGTAGCCTGAGCTATGCCTTCTATAACAAAACATCAAATCTGTTTCTTTGAGATCATTGCTAGTCTATAATACAATTCTTATAAATTGTTTATTCTGTTGTTTACTGGAAGACAAAATACTTCTCCCTTTTAACTATAGACTCTTGGGTAACCATTCCAATATCTACTCCATGAAGAGGAGACTTTTTTGTCATTTCTTGTTTTCCTTACTCTAAAAATTCTGCTATTTCACACATTAGCTCCAATTTGAAAAGGACTTGTGGTAGTTGCTCATCTGGTGATTACTAATCAGATCACTTATAAAAACTTACTGTCTTAATTGTGAACATTTTTCCTGATTCTTAAATTCAGTGCTTCTCTTATTGATCAATGAATACATAGTCTTGGGTGATTTCTTCTAAATTAGATCTTCAAATTAAATTGTCTAGGGTGGTTGATGGTGCTGTATCTGCCAAATGCATGAAAATACTGGACTTGGCCTTATCACAATCACTGTTATACATTGTTTTGATAGACATAATTATTTTATTAATATGAATAGCAAGGCCCTTTTTAATTTTGGAATAAAAAAGAATCAGATCTTTGTGCGATATCAGTAAGTACATCAGTTCTTAGTCCATTTTTGACCAGTGTTATGATAGAACTTGTTTGTATGAGGTTAATCTTTAATTAATCTCTCTGTTAAAATTTTGGAGAAAACATTTTATAAAAATTGGTCACTTAGTAATCGGCTTGTGGTTTCTGATGTGATTTAATTATTTCTAGGTCTGATATCATGAGAATTAAAATAGAATAGCAATTTTTAAAATGTCAGCAGTCACTGCTCTTATCATTCACTGGCCAGCAAGACACCATCTGTATCAGGTAACTTTGGCCTGATTTGCAGCAGCTCTTCTCTTTGGTG
>NW_020455510.1:5334542-5335650 GCF_003342845.1 Nothoprocta perdicaria
TTTTTTTTTTTTTTTTTTTTTTTTTTTTTTTTTTTTGTATTTTAAATCATCTCTTTCAATGTATTAAGGTTCATATTTCTGAAAGTCTGCTTTTGGCTTAGTATTTAATCTTAAGAAATGCTAATGCTAGAACACCATTGCTTTTCTATCTGCGTGCCACAGAATTTATGCTGAGAATCTCATACCATTCTTCTGTTACTGTGTTGTCAGCCAGACATGTAATAATCCTTGTTCTGGATTCGTTTTCAAGACTGTGCTTTGTCTCTAAATCGGTGATCATGCTTTTTAATTCAGTGCAATTACCTRTATTGTCAGGGTCGATTATCAGTCATAGCACTTGTTTTAATAGGAGAAACACTGACCATTTCACTACCATTTTTTTTTCGATCAAAAATGGGCCCAGACAGTGAGGGGTTAAGCATTCTTATCCAAGGTGTGCAAAAACAGTTCTATCTGTCACTAAACTAATCATTATTTTTCATAGAAGCAGCCCAGTGATAATCCGTGACTGGATTAAGTTTGAATGATAAAGTTGTTGACATTGGGAGCACTGCYGCATTTCTTTATGTTACACAGCTCAGAAGTTGTTTAGCTAGCAGTTAACAGGTATGTCAGGATGTAGAGTCCTGTGTGAGTTGTATGAAAAATGTGACAGACACTTTTCTTGGTTCTGTCTCACCCATACCAAGGGATGCCAGCTGAACTTGGCTTTGAGGTATATATACTAATACTTWCCAGGGGTAGGTTTCCTTTTGAGGTTCTACCAAGTTGTGAGTGGAATCAGTTCAGCGGAGCATAAACTAAGTCCAAACAAATGACCTGGCTGGATCCCCATTTGCTGTTTCAAAATGGCCAGTGACCAGCAGGAATCACAGACGGCACTGGGGTTCACCACAGTCTCAGGGCTGCTGTCCGCAGTTGCACTGCAGTTACTCCTGCCAGAATAACCTGACTGCAGCTTAGTTCCTCTCTCCTACYTAAATTCCTGCATTTATCTCTCAGCTCATACCTTACTTAGGATAACATATCATAGCTTTAGGATAATATATCCTAAAACCTGAACTACCTCACATACAATCTTGTGATTACCATATATAAAAAACTAGCC
>NW_020455510.1:5335729-5451186 GCF_003342845.1 Nothoprocta perdicaria
TACTTCTACACTTGATTTAAACACATCATTGGGAATTTTTTTTTTTTGTTTGTGTGTGTGTGTGTGATTTTTCACTCCGTTTTACGGCTTAGTCAGCCTTGTCCTTTGGGGAGCTTTAATTCCAACTTACCTGTCTATTGGCCTGCTGTGTTGACTATAAATAAGGGCTTTCTCATGGTGAGTGATATTTACATGTTTCCCAGTATACAGCCTGAGTGAGACTGAAGAGACCAGAGCTGGCAGGGAGGTGTCTCTTATATACATGAGAGATATACTCAACAGATAGGGATCATTAGGCATAAACATCTGAAATATAGACTTAGATATTGGAAGAGTAATTGGAAGGAGACGGAACAGGAAAGACATATTACACAGCAAGATGTATTTGCATAAAATATCTGTAGACTGCTAACTTAGGGAAATTAATCCAAGTTCAGGTCATTCCTGGGCTTTCAGCAATGCTGCGATGCTTTGAGAGAAATAGGTTTTGTCTTTTGTCATCTATTAACAGGATTTTCATTAGTAARATAATACTGAAGCAGGAATCTAACATACATATGCAAATTGTACAAGTCCCCTTTGAATGCGTTTTTTTTTTTCTGTTTGTCTACCACTATTTTGTTTACACTGGAATATACASTGTCCCAGCATCAGACTGCTACGGGTGGGTTTCTTATACTTCTATCTCTTGTCCCTAGGACAGTTCTTTTGGAAGTGTGAAGAAATCATTCACAGAGAATAAATATTTAACTTTATAAATGTAATGATATTTTATTTCTATGGACCTAATCCTGAAATGATTAGTTTGTCCATTTAGAAATTCCTATTAAAGTTAATGGCTCAGAATTTTTGGTGTTAGGATATCATTCATTTTTAGATAGCAATATTTCTCTTTTTTCAGTGAGAAAGGAGAATCAAGCAGAAAACAAATATAATTGAGAGGGTCTTTAGGCACTACAGACATTACACAGTGAATGAAAATGCTTTTATATAATGTTGTGATATGGCAAGTTAAAAATCATTCTTATTTCTTTTAAATGAATATCTTACATTCCCRCTGGCTCTGTCTTGAGTTTAAAAAGCACAAGTGAGAATACTGTCCCCAGAAAAGCTATGCTGTGTAATTTCTTTCTTCTTTGCTTGCARTCAATCATTCTTTCAGTGTGGGTGATCTTACGTGCTGCTGCTTGGTTTCAGAACACTCCTTGCTGTGTGATACCCATGACTGTAGTTTTCCACCATATGATTACTCAGTTTGCTAGGTGTAGTCATCTGTAGCAAGGTTCTTGAGCACAGTGTTTTGATTTGACTTTATTTGAASCAGCGTGTTCTTCCCCTGCTGCATTTTTAAATGCTTGTCAAGAAGTATCCCTGCTTTGTCTCTGTTTCACACAGGTATTACCGTGCATAATGAACAGAATTGCTGGGCATTACCCTAAAGCAGTCTCKTGAATTTTTCTTCCTATAAGCAGACAGACCAAGAGTTTTGCTGGGAAGATGTGCAAAGCTCTCATTTGGGGAGCAAACCACAGTAATGTTTCTGCCTATTATAGTTACCTTTCACAGATTCACAGCCATTCGCTTTTTTGGTCTCAAATCTGGCACTACAKGTATATCACTCAGATTGGACAGGGAGATTTGATTTTATTCAACAACTGTTTACCATTTAAAACTGATGATTTTATCAAGAAATTTGCAATTCTTTTGTTCCATAATGTAACTGAATAGGCCAGCGATCAGGATACTAACCTGGCAATGGAGATATGTGAGTTAGGGCTATTGCTCRTGCCTCTTTCCCATCCCATGGACTTCCTCACTCTTGAAACTGCTTAACTTTTGCAGACTCATTGATAGCAGAGTGAAGTAAACAGACTTTGCTCCACTGTTTTGGGTGTTCGTCTGGTATTTTGGGGGAACAAAAATCAGCTTTACATAATTGGCACTTTATGGCAGCTCTACCAGCTCCACATGGCAGCCCCACAGGCATAATGCCATTAGAAAGGAAAATGTGAATTGTGGATGAGTCAATCACTGTACGGAAAATTACATTGGCATTTATTACAGAGAGAAGTTTAAGTGTAATTATGGTAGCTGTACACAGAGACTGGTAGGAAAACAGTGGGACAAAAGCTCTTTCTGCCTGGTGACCTTGGTTTGCTTGGAGAAACAGATTTCTTTTCAGTTTGTATAATTGGCATATTTACCTGGCACACTGTTTTGCCGAAGCTCAGTACGAAGCACAGGTGTGGGGTCAATACAAATYGTGCTAAATTGAAACTGAGCCTTGAATGAATCTAACATAAATCAATTCAGATCTGATATGCTCCCAAATGCTTGCAGACTGGATRAAGCCTTTTACATCCTTCACAGGGTACCCTTTCTATGCTCTCCTTGCAGTGGTCACAGGAATAATACTGCTTTGCACTGTTCTGACTATCTAAAATGTGCAACTCATGGATTACAGCAATTAGTATGAGATGTTGGTAGTGTAAACAGATGAACTCGATGCACTCCTGCTTTTCTAAGTAGGAGTACAAAATGTTCTTTTCACCAGGGCACATAAGGAATCTTGTTTCTTTGCACGTGGTTCTGTAACTGCTCTGGTATCTGGATAAATTTGTTAAACCTGTACTCTTCTCTTTCTTAGCTTTCTTAGTTTGTCTCTTATTTTCCTCATAATCCTCCAGAAGACACATTTACTGTCTTATCAGGGTCTAATCTTGTGTTTTGCTACTTGTCAGGTAGCCTTGTGTTTTGTCTTTTAGTCCCAAAAATGCCTCTWAGACTGCATGACTCCCTGCCTAATTCACTCATGTTTGTGCTCTCAGTGGTGCTTCTGTTACCTTGAATGTCCTGCTTGTACCAGGATGCTTCATGCTTTCTTTATATTTGTCCTGGAAGAAAGATATCTCTTACACATTCGTGAGCTATARGGAGATGAAACGCTGCTTCTCCTGCCTCCCTTTTTCTCTCCACCCTGTGGGCACAATAATACGTTAATGCAGTAATTTTGCAAATATCAAACACAGAGTTTTTAGGGTGCAGCTGTGATGATTCTTCCAGCTGTAATAAATAATCCAGCTCCATATAATAATCTTACTGAAATCTAGTACCTCCTGGAAGGTGACAACCATAAACACCACGAGACTATAGGTTTCAACATCAGCTCAAGACAGACTTCTTTGTGTGTACAATTCAATGGAAACTAAATGCATCATGTGAAAATCAAATTGGTGTCCTTCGTATCAGTCACCAGGGGTCACTTGATCTCTTCCTAGCGAGGATTTTGTTATTCACACATGCCACAGAAGCTGTCAAATGGTCTGACTCAATAAGAACTAATCAAGCAACATCCACCCCCCTCAAAATTTCCCCAGGGAATCTGTTTAAATTGAACGGGGAGTAATAAATCTCGGCATGTCAATAGTGGTGAAAATGTTAATTCTCTTGACTCTCGGCTGAAGTTCCGAGTGCTGCTCTAGGAAGATCGCTGCTACTTGTGTTCAGTCCGCTCCCGCCTCCCTGCACCACAAAACTGCAAATCTCAGCCACTGATTTTAGGGAGGCCCTTCAATAGGAGCGAGGTCAGAGGGATAAATATGCAGAGCAGGCTGAGAGGGTCCCTAGCATGGGTCAGAAGTGGGTCCCTGAATCTAGCATAGTACAAGTCTTATTTACTGTGTCACATAAAGCTAGGTTTTAGTGTCAATAATACAATTTTCTCTGTTATACAGACTGTCTAGAATCAGGCTTTTACGGTGTAAATTTAGTCTACTAACGGCATCTCTGAGAGTAAATTGTATAGATGTTCTTTTCATCCTTATTAGCCCATTTTTTTTCAAAGTGTGACAGATGCCATTTTGGCCTGTAGGTAATTTTTTCCTCCTCCTGCTGTGGAGGTAGAACTGCAAGTACTGACAATTAAACATTTGGAGAAATTTGTTCTGCTGTTTTTATAGTAAGTGAAAGCACTGTGTGTGTCCCACTGCCAACTTCCAGAGGAGGGTATTGTGGGTCCCCTGTCACAGGTCCTTTGTTGTTTGGTTTGTCTGTAGGTGTCGCCAACATAATGCTGTCTTCGCACAAATACTACGCTGAGGTGCTAAGCTGTGATTTCCTCCTAGTGATATAAACCTTTCTGGATGTACAAGCTCTTTCACTGGTATTGATGGCTTTCTTGCTAGTGCCTGCAAGGTTCAAACCTTTAAACTTCTGTTTAGGTAAAAATAAGTAAAACAGTTAAATCTACTTTCTGTGATTCTTCATAGGAATGCAGGGCTGAAGAAGAGTTCCTGCATTGGTGGTTCCAGCTACAATCAGCTTCATTGTACTGTCTATGTTACGAAGTATTACTGATTGCTGCATGTTGGTAGTCATCTTCTTTTGTAGATGTGGCAAAAGTAGAAAGAGTAAAAACACTTCTGGAGCACTGTTCGTGGCAAGAAATTTCAACAGTGAAAATTCTCACCATAGCAATGGATAGTGATGGGTTTCTGCTTCTTTTCTTCTTTCTTTCCTGTGCTGCTAGCTTTTGAGTGGCATCAGCACTGATTGGATTAGCCTCTCCTGGAAGGCTGTGTAGTATAATCCACCATCTTTTGCATGCAACATATTTATGCAAATATCACCAATAATGGAATATCAGTTAAAGCTTGTGAGAAAGAATGTCGTGGTTTTCAAGTGGTTTAATGCCACCTCTCGTTTGCCTCCAGCTTTAGGGTATCATCTATTTCTATTCCTCCAAACTCTAGTCTTTGGCTGAAAAAAATAATTCACAGTGTACTACCACTAAGTGATTCTCTGCAATTAGAACAATTTAAAATGTCTCCTAGATCTCCTAAAGCAGAAAGGGCAAAGAATTGGGGTTAATTGCACTTCTGTCATTGTAAAAGCTGGACATAGGAGAGGATAAAGAAAGTAGCAAAGGATGAATAATTACTTTTAGTAGGGGGAATCCTACATCTGTGCAGAGGTTCTTGCCTCTCTTGGCCATATCTCATCATTTTTGTTAGGCAATTGTTTGGACTCCATTTTAATCACGTCTGAGCATTTTCCAGATTTTAAAATGCTTTTCAAAATCTCACAGTTTTCCCTAGTTTTTGGCACTGTAGCTGTGCATTTCAAAGAGGTATTTCCAGTCCTCCTCTGATTGTTTCTTCAGCAGCTTGAGAAACAGCAGATAAGGCAAGGAGGGCCTTACTTTACTGTAATGGCAGAAGGGAATCAAACATCATTAACTTCCAATACCACAGCAGTGTCTTCAAATGTTTCTTTAATAAGACACATTTGAAAGCTCAGGATCCTATAATGTGTGTTTTTATGCATGGGAACATTGCTTAATACTCAAGTCATCCCACGGGATTTGCAAACATTGTGTGTGCTAGGTTTCTGTTTTCCAAATTCGTGTATGATTCATGGTACTAGTTTATCATCATATCTTTGCTATAAGAAATGCAGAGAGGAGGTTCTGCAACAGATTAGATAAGTGCAGCTCATGTATATGAGGGAGATAATGCTATTTGAAAATAAAGTTATGAATTCATAGAGCCAAATTGGTGTCATTTTCTGTGAGCTAATACATTTGTATCATTGTGCCAGATGGATCTTTAGGGATACAGATGTGCAGGCTTTTCCACCTTCTTCCTTTTTTGGCAATCCCTTCCTATGGAAATAGCTCACCTTTTAAAAGTATTTGCCCACATCCTAATATAAATATTTTCCAAAATACAGATTGGTGTTCTTTGGTCTTTATGCTCTTTGAAATGTCTGCTACAAACTGCCCACTACAGAAGAAGTGACCTGGTTCAAATTATTATAATTAAGAGGGAAAACTCATGCCTCCTCACAGACTCCAAACAAATATACTATCAGTCCTAAACACTGACTTTATGCAATTTATGAATACATAAAAACAGAATTGTAGAAAGATATGTAGTCTCTTTATTCAGTTGAATTTCAGCAGAAAAACTGTTGCACTTCCAAGAAGTCCATTTTGTTTGTTTGTTGGTTGGTTTGTTTGTATTTTCTTAAAAAAAAAACAACTAAATTTACCTTGGTTTTGTGCAAGAGATTTGAAGATTGACTATGTTGAGCTACATGTATTTTTACAAGAATTTTTTGAGAAGAATTAAAATTGTAAGTGCCTACCTTATTTCTGAAAAGGGAATTTATGTTCCTAAGTCCTTAATGTGCTTATGAAAATTTTRCTATAAATAGCTCAGCAGTTTTGGAATGTGAGTGTCTCTAAGATGTATCCATATTTCTGAAAATCCTTGAAAAATTAAAGATGTCATATAAGTGGACCTCCTACATAGCTCTTTCTCCAGGAAGTCAAGTTAAACTACATGTGATTTTATTAYATTTGATTTTAGCCTTTAAAAAAATTGCAGCATAATCTGATAAGTATTGCTCTGAAACATTCCATGTAATCATAGCTTAACTGCTAGAGTCATACAGAAATATTTTGAAAATTGTGTAGTCTGTACTTCTAAAAAGAAAAGTTTTACCTCTTAAAAAGCCAAAAGCTTTTCAGTGTTTTTCAATGTCAGAGAAAGGAGTCAGTGAGTCATGCTTTCAGCCGTGGGATCAGTTTGGTGGTACTGTTCCCAATTACAATGAGCTGTGAAAAATACTTGATTCTGACAGTCTGCAATTAGAGATTACAATTTCCTTCTTGTATTTAAATAGTAATTTAAATTGAAAAAAAAAAAAAAGTTTTTATTGCAGTATATTGTCCTGTAGAATAACCTGACCTCTCTAGCCTTCTTGAGGCAGCACATAGYTGAGACACTGAGGGCAGATTCTCAAGGGGGTTGCTCTTGTTGCAGTCCTACTCTACATAATTCTGAATAATACATAATACATAATTCCATAATCTACTGAACCCTATATAAATGTATAAGTTCTATCAGCCAGTGCTTGGATGTAATATTATAGCCTATAAAAACAGGTTTTATAAAAGTCAGCATGCAGAAACAGCGGAGCAGCCAACTGGTGCAGAAAGGCTGAGTGGAGTGCTCAGATTTAAATTCCCTGTTGGCGCCTTTGGCAGACCTCCTGTTCCTCATAGCTTTCAGCTTCCCTTGTGATAACTGTCCTACTTTTTCAGGAATAGTATTTTTCTCAGAGACTTCCATTTGTTTTGCCTTTATCCTGTATTAATTCCAAGAATTTATCTCAAACTAATGACAAATTGGTTTGTCATTGACAAATTTGTTGTTTCTATGCAAGAAAAGGTTAAAAAGGAAAGACTAAGAACCTCTTGTTTTGCATGATATATTGGCCTATAGTCCTGCTAATAYGGTTGATAAAGGTTTTTAATGTAATGAGCTTTTTTTTTTTAGATGGATTTTTCAATACTGAGATACATCTTTTGATGGGTCTTTAGAGAGTGATTCTTCTCTCTTTCATAAAGAGTTGAACATGTTCAGAACATATTCTTGAGGCTCTATCAGTGAGAAAGAAAAGTGAACATCAGTGTTGTGAATCAGAGTGATTTTTAAGCATAAAGTACCATAGAATTGCACTGAAACAGGAAAGTGGAAAGGAATTGCAACCTCAGAAATGTCAAGAAAGTCCCCATGCACTTTATTTTTCTTTATCAAGTCTAAATGGAGCCCAACCTTTAGACATCTCATATTTTTTCAGTTCCATAGAAAATGAAATAAAGCATCAGTCAAAGAATATTYCGTTATTCCAGGATAAAAGAGAATAAAAACAGTAGTTTTTTTAAGAAATGGCTTGTTAAATGTAGCTCGAAGCTTTGTGAGTGCTAAAGTTCTTGGAATTAGATATTTTATTTGTTCAGTGAAATGAGGTGATTAACTTATTTATTCTTTCTCACTGTGATTATTTTTGTTCACTGCCGCTCCTATTATCAGTGCAGTGCTATATCTGAGTTTTACCAGTTTTACCAGTTAGGAATTTGGCTTGAGACTTGAAATTACATACTTGAATCTATTCGGTGTAATTGCAGTTCCATATCATTAATGTACAAAGGAGAAATCTAACTCTGTGTCTGACCACATTTTTTCATTCCTTGTCATCTAGTACCAGGTTTTAATGTCAGTCAGTTCTTTATCTTTTAGAGATAAAATTGAAAACTTGAATCAGATTGGTACACTAATATTTTGAAGATCTGAAATGCAGAATCAGATTCAGATTTTGAAATAAAAGAAATTCTCTAATATTGCATCAAATTTATTGAAGATAGAGGACTCTCTGTTGGATATTGCTGTGTGTATATTCTATACTGGATACATTTTCTGTGCTGTCTGTARTGATTCCTGTGAGATGCTATTGGCAACAAGAGAGTACTCTGCAAATTTGATGTTAGTCTTGCTGATTCAAGCAAATCCTTTCCATTACATTAATGTTCCATTTAAATAACAGATTGCCAGCCACAAACTTTATATATCTTATTCCCCATACAGGCAATATATAGATCTGGGAGTGTGCTTTTGTAGATTCATTTAGCACCTAATACACTTTTAATGAGATGTTTTCTTCAGCATGTCTTTGTATGGCTTGTGATACTGTGAATTTTCACAGTGCTTCAGAAAAGATATATTTATCATTTTCAAAATAATTATGAAAGTCAGATATTAGGTTTACTGAGGCATACGGCACTGGGCAGCAGGGGGAAGGTAAATGGAAGTGAATTAGGTCAGAAAACCTTTCAAGTAATCCAGTACAGCCTCCTGACATTTTCTCCCACTCTTTCTGCCGAAATATATCATCTAAACTGATGAGCTGTTTCTGCTGAAGAGCACAGATGCAGAACTAGTCAAATGCCCTTCCAGTTACTCATCTCATCAAAATCTATTTGACAAACAGCTAATAAAGACCAGTGATTTCACCATTCCAGAATGGAAGTAAATGCTGAGAGAAATCAGTTCTTCTGAAAACTAATGTTGGACAGGATGCAAAAATTCATTTGCATGACAATATTTGGCTACCAGTAGGAAGACTTGCTACTTATGTCACAGATCCGTGCTTCATTTCTGCTTTAGAAAGCAGAATGGCAGAGTAGGGAATTTATCTGAGCAGAATGATGAAGAGGAGAGATGGCAATAGGAGGGATTTGTATCAGAATGGGAATCGAAATCAAACTGGACAGACAGATGTTAAACTGAAAGCCACTGCTTTGCTCTTTGAATGGAGACTATAATTAGTAAAGTTTGGAAAATCTGACAAAATTAAGTTTAACTCAAAAAAATAATAATAATGGTTCTCCAGATCTCTATTAAAGAAGCCTCTTTGAAGACAGTTTGGATAATTTTTAATATAATTAATATATTAGATTACATTTGTTGGCAGCAGATGGAAAGGGAGCCTGTTTCCCGTGGAAAATATGTACCTCGGCATGCCAATGAACTGGGAGAGAGCAACACAGGGGTGAAATGTTGCTTAGAAATAAATGACTTGAAATGGTCCYGTTATTATCAAGCTGCTAGAACTAAAATTAGATAAAAATGACAAATATTAATGGAGTACAATATGTAAAAGATTGTAAATCATGTCTTAGGGCAGAATAGTCCTAAGTTTAGGGAGGAATTTTCTGACTATCCTGCTATTCAGAACTTTTTTTAATAAGAATTTCTTGTACCTCTTCCTTCTTATTGTGTGAGAATTAACTCATATTGGCCACTAGCAAGGGAAGGATATAAAGCTACATGAATTGCTGGTTTGGATCAGAAAATAATACTTTTCTTTCCCTTAGCAGCACATGCTTCCAGAGCATATGGATGGAAATAGCAAGGAAGACGCATGGAAAAATCAGCCAACAGTCTGGAGCAGGTAGCAATTCCTTTTCTATGAGATACATTTATCATGTATTTCTTTTTTTGTGGGCCATGAGACAGCATATAGATGAAAAGTTGAATAGCTTCTTTCTCTATTAAGATCCTTCAGAAGCATCTACAGAAGGTGAGAGAGCTTTATGACCGTTGTTCACAGCAGAATTTTGAGCCAGTTTTAGCTAACCGATTGACTAGTGAGCTAGCATTTCAAATTATACTTGCTTTGCTGGATCACTCTTACTTAACAGAAAATTTAGAAGCTTGCTACTCATGCTATTTTTATTACACATTTTGCCTTTTTAAAAACARATTTAGTCAGCTTGACCCAGATACCAAGCCAAAGTAACTGGCTTGATAGCTTGGGTTTCATGGGCTTCACTTTCAATATCTGGAATTTAGGCGATGCCATGATTACATCTCAAATGTGAAGGTGCCCAGAGAACTGGAAAGATTGGATCAAGTGCTGTGAAGGATGTCACTGTCCTTAAAAAGGAAGTTTCACTGTGCCCTTGCTCTTACATGTAATAGCCTGTAATAATAAAAGAGCAAGAGCTGAATAGGTTTATCTGTTCTTCCCCCGTCCTTCTCTGACGGAATTCAAGCCAGCATCTCCCATTTCCTGGCCCAGTTTTCTTGCTTGTGATTAATCTGGGTCTATGCACAGGCAGTGCTGTACAACCATCCTGTTGAATCTGGACCATTGTACAGAAATGAATTCAAGATTCCCTGGGCCAGTAAGATAATAGGAATATGAATGTAGTTTTGTGGGTAGGGCACTACATGATAGATGGATAGCTTGAGTTCTACTCTAAGATTCATATTTTATTCAGTGCCTATTTCATCCTCTCCCCTTTCAGCTGCATTTTAAAAGGAAAAAAGAATGGTTCCTGCTTAGCCRTTTCAAAGACAGGTCATAGACCCCTTCTATGCCCTTAGTCCTTCTAAAGGGCTAAAAGCTGTGCATCCACTGCGGATAAAAGCATTTTCCTGCAAAATGTGAAACACAGAAGGGGTCARGACCACACTTCAAACACATCCTTGTGCTTCGTACTTCCTGAAACAGCAGCTTTCAAGAAGCACTTCCTCCCTCTCCTTCCCCCACAGCACAGAATACATTCTTGAAATATATTCTCAGGAAAGTGAGAAGGCCTGGGGCGGACCATCTGATCACTGATTCTGCCTTTCCCTCTTTCTTTTCCCCTGGCAACCATGGAGAAAGTGCATCCTAATCACTTTGGGCTGATCATCTGGAAGGAACAGGGAGTGAGCAGGACCGAGGGCTTCAGCGTGCAGCAGGTGGGTGAGTGCGGGCATCTCTCCTGCCCTCGAAGCCTGAAGGACCTGGAGAACCACCAGGATCCTGATGTCTGCCTAGGGTCTGTGCTTTGGGTTAAACTTAACTAATAACATCAGGAAAAGTGGAAGGGTGATAGCAAAGGACAAAACTGCATCCGTCTTCTGATTAACTTTGTGATTTCTACTTCATACAGAATGATGCAATGACCTTGAAATATTTTTCTTATATCACCCAAAATATTTTCTGTTAAACTTCTGAAGGTTTTGATCCTTACATAAAGCTACAGATATATACATTCAAGTGTAGATAAAGCTGAAAGTGTGATGACCATGCAAATAGCTGCCAGAGTGGCCTGTTCTGTCCTTGTCTCTTTTGTTACCCTATTTACCAACCATTTTTGGTGCTAAAATGGTAGAGGTACAGATTTCAGTGTACTTCATGAATATTTGGCCTGAACTGCAGATCACAATAGCAAGATCCGAATCTAGTTTTAAGATTGCCAGTATAAACTCAGCACGTCCTTGATCCCATCCTTTGATAATGTAACCAGCAGAAACACGTCACATCATAGTTGAGATAATATGTTTTCTGCTTGACTACTTCATTTCCTTCCTGTGCAAGGACAAGGCCTCTCAAGGACTTACTTCTAACTCAGTACTACATAATAACACTGATTTCACTGTTTATAAGTCTCTAGTCTTTTCCCAGATCTGATAAAATGGCAGCAATTTCTGGCGCGGTGTCCTGGGCAGAACAATTTGGTCAGTTCCAGTGCAGTTTTCATCCTGATCACTCCCTTGGCCCCTCTTAGGACTTTGCCTGATTCAAGCCAGATAGACAGTTGACTTGCACCRTCATATTTTATTCTTTTGAAAGTGAATCCAGCCCAGATCTTAATTAGCAAGGACATACTCCCCAAACTCCTGGTTGGTAAGCAGAAGATAAACCACTCTTGGTCCATAAGCAGACGATAAAGAGCAGTTGTAGCATTCTTGGCTAGCAATCATGCCCTCAGTGCCTATGCTTGATGCACAGACATGGTCCCTAAGCTGCTTACGCTCATGGCCATCTGTTGAGGTGGCAACGTGCCTTCTCACAAGTTGTTTGGACTCTTGCCTTGAGGACAGAGACGCCAGGCAGCGATCAGCAGCCCGCGTAACAACCCAAGTGGTGTTTCTCCTAAAAGAACAGCTCCTTTAAGCAATTACTGTAGTACAGCCTGATACCATGAGCCTCTTAGAGCATGATTACACCTGTTGAAAATTATGTGCCAAGAAAAGAGAATCCATGAACCATGCTGAGAGCAGTGCAACTGGCGCAGAGTGGTTTTTAGCTGCCAAGGAGGCAGGTTGCATTGCCGCARGGGCATGAAAACTCATCAGGGGTTCTCAGGGTGTCCAAAAAGATCTCAGTAGGCCACAGCTGCCTGGGGGCAAATTTGGAACAAACAATACAATGGCTCCGGGTAACAACTGGAAAAAAAAGTGTACTGATAATCTCTGTGAGAGCCTTCCTCATGGAATAGATCACTAACTCAAGAAAAAAAATGGAAAGCTTTGTGCTCTGCTTTTCAACAAAACTAGAAGACTCTGACCATATCCTTCCTGCTGAGGAGACACTTTAGTGATGTACAGTGGGGACTGTGGAAGGTAAAATATATTTTTTTTAGATGTAATCAGGTAAACCTGGATTTATGTGGAAGGGCAGGTTGCTCAGTACATAATAATGCTCTGTACTGCAGTATCAGTTTGTTAGGAGAGCAAATCAAAGAACAAAGAGGAATCTGTGAGCTTTGCTCTATCATAATCCCAATTAGAAGAGTGTACACTCCTTAAGCTGTCTAGATTAAGGAAAGAAAGTCCATTTTGTCTCTCCAGGGACAGTCAGGAGACTGAAGAGCCCCTGCACAGCAAACATAGGGCAGTAGGAGCAATTCTGTCAACCAGGATTATTCAACCTGCTTCTCTTTTGCTTTGAGACCACTGCAAGCCACTTGTTTTGGGAAGGGGTCCAGAAGCAGCTTGTGACCCCTTCTGCCAGACCCATATAATCTGAAGGTCAAATCTTCAGCAAATGAGCTAGGATTTTTTATCCAACACTATTTTGGAGGATGTGAAGTTTCARTAGTTTTAAGTGTTGTTCCAATCTGCTATGCCAAAAATAAAGAGCTTCTATTAAAAAAAAAAAAGAAGAAGAAATACTTTTAAAAATCAGAATTACTTTTTACCTGATTACCTAATTACCTGATTTACCTGATTTTACCTAATTATTTTTACCTGATTTGAAATTTTTATTTATAGGAAAAGCTAACAAAATGTTCATCAGAGATGGTCCGGAAACAACATTTCACTTTTATTTTTCTAACACGACAATGGAGTAAAAAATCAGTGCAGCTGTATCTGCACTGCTCAGAGTTAGCTTCAAGGTAATTTTTGGTCTCCTTGGGGTTGCTGGAGCAGACAAAAGACCTCCTGAAAGCCCCTACATGTTTTCAAAGTAGTACAATGACCTGAAAGGCTGTTTCCAGCCTGCCCCAGTTCATTACAGCTGTGACTTTCTGTCTTTGGTCCAATAGCATTTGGTGGGAAGTCTGGCATGAATTTCATTAGGTCCCTGATTTGCCCCAGCACTTGCTGATGCTTTGAGTTATTCAAGTTTCCACCAGCAGATCATTTTGAACCCCAGGCAAAGATATTTTTGGCAAAACCACCAAGCATTCTCTGATTCCTTCTGATGGAAACATTTTGARGAAGGTACTAGGATGCTCATGAATTCACCGTTCAGCTGCATTTAGAAACTAATATTTTGTATATTGACTCATGCTGAACACCAGCGCCTAGGATCCTTGACATCTGCAATTAGGATCRTAAGTGAAAAAGAAAAGAAAACTGAGAACATGTAGGTAGTGTAATTTAAACACAGACTAGACTTTGTGTGAACCTTTTCTCTAAGTGGAAGGAAAGACCAAATGACTGCTCTGTTACAAAATTATCTTTAACATCAAACACATCAAACACAAAACACTGTCCTTCTTCTCTGTGCTGCCCACAAGCCACTCAAATGGTATTTCAACATCATGTCATATTTTCATGGATTAAAAAGGTAGTTTATGTATTCATGTGGATACATCTGAGCCTGCAATTGTTCCAGCTGGAAAGCCAAACTTAACCTATTCACTGAGCAGTTTTAATGAATATCATTTTAAAATTATTTTGAGAAACACAGTGTGAATAATTACAACTCCTATAGAAAAACCCTGGCATTCATATTCTTCTCTTGGATCTATATGCGTCTTACTGATGGCAATATGATTTCTGTATATGGATTTAAGGATAAGAGATGACTAAAGATACTTCAAGATACATATTCCTGGAKGTCTTTTGGATGCCCATGTGTTAGGGTAATGCAGCAGACCTGGAAGATATGTACCAGTCTTTGTGCCACTCTCTCAGGAATAATAGTTACATGAGGAATTGTTGCTTATATCAATAAGACCATATGTTTTTTCTCTGTTCCTCTTCAGTAGCTGAAAACCAAGGGAAATTATTATATTCTGCAAAGCCTCAATGTGATCCAAAAGATAACCTTGCAGGCAGAGAAAACACTTCAGGTTCTCTTCTATTTGCTGAACTCAAACTTAATGAAACTTTTATTTAATAAATACTTTGTATATCTAATATATTTAATATATATAATGTATATATATATATTCAGTCTCTCACGTTCTACTTACGTTTGAAATAGCACAACAAATGATAGCTCCGTTTGCCATTTCCATTAAGATTTTGTCAAAGCCTGCACCAGGTAAAATTACATGTATGGCCATTCTACTACAGTTTATGGCCACATTGAAAGGCTTTAATATTTAGGAGGAAATTAGATGCAGATTAAAAGGCCTTTTGACTAAGAAACTTTGACTTAAGTAGCCTACTTAAAGAAAATAAGCTTGCTAAGACAGGTAAATAAAGGAGAGTTTTTTCAATTTCTTTATTGTTATTAGAGAAAAAATATTACTAAGGATGAAGAAATAAATTTAAAAAAAAGTTAGTGAACTCTAGAGAAGGAAATTTGTAAGAGATTAAGATAGTTGACATACCTAAAGGACATTACATCAGTTAAGTTTATACTATAAGCTGTAAACACTTAGTGGGTGTCAGCATATCACCTACAGAACGACAAGTATTATCAGGACTGTTCTCTAAGCCTTGTTATCTCCTTAAAAATTAAACACAGGTGATATACTGGAAACCCACAATGTGGCTATGCTTGTAAAAATGGAAGGAATCAAAAAAAATCAGCAGCAATTAAGCTGAAATAGGTACCATCAGCGTGGCATCTTCATAAGGCAAGCTGACAGTACGGTTAAATTTTAAAAAAAGATCACGTAGCAGAACACAGAATGTAATCCCCATCGTCTAGTCTCTGAAAAGACTAAGAGTGATGATATTATTAAACAACATCTGTCAGCAGCTTACCAACTCTGCATCCTTTTTAGATACTCAGTAAAGCCTCATAAAATCTTTGAGAGTTCTAGGAAGAAAATAAAAAATCTAATCCTATGCAAATTAAAGGAGGAAATGCCAGTAGTATGGAATTGTACTATTTAATGCAGCAGTTACTGGTAGAACAACAAAGAGCCACAGACTGGGGTCATGTAATTCAGGTTTAGCTAAAAGTTGCCCAACAATTACAGTAGAAAATTATTATTATTATTATTATGAGAGTTCCTCTGGAGCACAGCTCATTACTCACTGTTGGACTTACTCACTGTTGGTCTCATACCATTTAACAGAGTTATGACCACCCGCACTACACACGTAGTAAAATGAAGTTTCTACCTTCATTTCCTTCACCTGCAGTTTTCAGCTCTAATCAGAACTGAATCTGAATCACCTGTGTTGTTTGGAGTGATTACACCTGTCTGTAGGAGGGACGAGCTGCATGCTGAGTTGCAGAAGTATTTATATTTAGTGAATGCTGTAGCTCCTTAAATTGTGGTCTCAGGTAGGAGCATGTTTATACGGTAAGAAAGTTGGGGTTTTTTTGTTTGTTTGTTTTTTTGGTTTTTTTTTTTTTTTGGCTTTGCCAATATTGATCGAAAGGGAGGTGTAAAATTTTAAAAATATGCTGATTTCTAGCAAATTCCAAGGCCTAATTTAAATTATAATGTGCTTAAAGGGCACACCCATGCTTTGAGGGGTTTGAGTAGGGGCAGCTGGTGCACAGTGGCAGAGGGGTGGATGTGTGATCCTGCTGGGCAGAGCTTGTTCTAGAAGCTGGATCTGTGTGCTGTTGTCAACATTTGGGTTTAAATTCCCAATTTAAAAATTCTTTTTTTCCTTTGTTTGAAAAGGTCATGGGGGGTATCAAGATTCTGCCGAATTGGTATGAAAATATTTTTTCATTTTGTTATGTTGCTTGGATATGTATAGGGAAAGAAACCTGTAGGTGCAGGAGTGTCAAAAGGATCCTAGTTTGYTCCTAGTCCTCCTTGCTGTGTTGCCAGCCTCCCGTTCACCTTAGGCTGACTGTGTGAGAGAAAAGCTAGGTGTAGTTCCTTAGATAGATGGCATTAGATGATGTGGATAGGATGGAGTCAACACTCCCCTTGGCAAACCCCCCAGGRTTCTTTTGGAAGTTCTCTAGTGTATCTCAATGTGCTTTGGGGATTTCAAGGAGCTTTGTATTTACCTTCAAACTTGCACTTTGAAAGGGCAGCTTTGAATTGCTGCAACATAGTCCTTGCTGTTTGGTCTCTGAAGTGAAACTCTTTTTCTTTCTCTTTTCTGACTAGAGGTGTGGCAAATAGGACTTGAAAGAATTTCAATATCCCATTGATACCTCATAAAGGAGATATTGCATGGAATCCAATTTTTGATACTTCCAGTTTCCATAGGTACTTCTATAGGTAGTCTGTGACTGCATATTCCATTTTTTTTTAAACTGYTCTTTTCAGCTGTGTAGAGTTATTTTAGTGTCCTTAAGCATAAATGTATAAATACAGAAATCTTATATACCAAGGGTCTCTTCCCCAGTTTTTGATGTGGAAGAGTTAGTAAGAAGCAGAGAACTTAAGATTTCAGCCCTAATGCCTTCTTTTAGAAGCTTGTTGTATTTTTGACCTGAGAAAATCAGACTACTTTAGCCAGARTAAAGACAGCACGACATTTAGGTAGTGGGATATACTTCTGTTAATTCAGTAGGTGAAGTTTTCCTGCTTTTTTACCCCTTGGAAACATTTTTCTGCCCAATATTTATCTCAGAGAGGTGAGTGGATCCCAACTATGGAGGTAATTGAAATTTGTGTCAGGCAGGTTTCCTAATACGGCAATGTCTGTTGATTATACAACTTAAATCTCTGAAGCATTGATGTAGTCAATCATTCAACTATTTATGAAAGTGCTGCTTGTCAGAGCATGTGAGAAAAATCTATGCAGTCTGAAAGTTCCCTGACCTGATATAATTTTCCCTTGGCCCAGAACAAGAAGGGAATGAGGTCTTAAAAAAAAAAAAAAAAAAAAAAAAAAAAAAAAAAAAAAAAAAAAAAAAAAAAAAAAAAAAAAAAAAAATCCAAAGAAAACTTTTAGCAGTACAGAGTGAGTCCAGAGTGAGCAGGTTTCCTACTGAATAGGGTTTTGTCTTAGGAGATGTTTGTAGCTCAGTATGGCTATAGGTCATCTAAGTATTTATAGTGGTCGTATGCTTCGAGCAAGATGCTTAAGGTAATAAATTGAGTTCTTGGTTAGATTTGTCCACAAAGGGTTTAAAGGATAGTCCTACACTAAGTGTATTTTAGTAAAGTAATTTTGAATATGAAAGTGCTAAGGGCTTCATAGAAAGCAAACTTATAATGTCAAAGAGATGCAGGCCATCAAATGATGAAGATTCTGCTACATTACGGTTGTCAAAAGTAAAAACCACTTTTCTACTGTGTGTGTGTGTGTTTTCTACTTAATTTTTGAAATTAAGTCCAATTTCTTCCATGTAGCAAGGGCCTAGTGTGACTTTTGTCACCTCTTTTGGGTTCAAGTCCCATGGCACYATAGCCCTGGGGATATGGGAACCACTGCTTTGGCCAGTTTGATCCTATAAATGCCTGGTTGCCTTAAACCTTTTCCCAAGACTGACTTTGTAGCACTTTTATAGCCCTGGGATGACTTAGAGTTTACTTGTGTTTAGCTGCTAGCGTGGTGATTCTTCTGGCAATAGGGGAAAAATCTGTCCCTGCTGCCTTTTTTTTCCCCCTGTTGTAAAAATATATTTTTATATATGTGGATTTTTTTCTTTTCTGCGTCTTTGACTCGCATAAGTCTCAGATGAGCTCAAGGAGTGATATTTATTAGGAGCAGAATCAGCAGGAGAGTATACCTAGTTTTAGAGGTGTGTAGCAATAGTGAATTTGTACTACTTTGACAGAGTAGGCAATTAAAATATGTGGGGGGGAAAAATGAATTTTAGAACATTCAGCGCTTTTAGTATTAGTTGAGTTTGAAAACTAAGCGATTTGAATGTTTCTCTGAGTGCCATAATTAATAGCAGTTATGTTTATATAGCACTTTTCATGTTGAAGTGCYTCCATGAATATACATGATATATCCAGGAGTTATTAGCCATGTCTGGAATGGAGAGGTGATGGMGGGACTTCCTGCAGTGCAGAGAGAGGAGATATTTTCATTTCCAGGCTGTAATTTCTGCCTTTTCAGAAAAGACTTTAATATTTTTGACTTAAAAGAAGAGCTTTCAGAAACCTGGTGCTTAATGGGGGCTCCGATCCATAGGGTTTTGTTAGTGCTGCTTATTTTCTTATTTTTATATTTGGATAAGCCAGTGGYGGGGTGGGAAATCTCATCCTAAAGTCGTTCTGCGCAATACTGACTTTATTGTTCAAAGAAGCACAAATAGCTGTGTAAATATTGCAGGAAACATCCTGKCTGTCTTTCCATAAAGCCTCAGCTAGCATTAGCTCACAAGACCAGAGAAAACAGACGTGAATTACTGTCTATCACTGTTTGTTTTGACTAATGAGAGATTTACAAACTTAGCAGGGGGAAGGGAGAAATAACAAACTAAGTGTGTCAGAGTCAGCTCAAGTGTTCCGTACACGGAGCTGTTGTACTGCTAGGTAGTTTTATTCTCACATGGGAATTAAGATGCAATTAGTTTCAGATATGAGCTSTGCTAGCTTATATGATCAGAAAAATACAAGACTAGGGATCTCCTTGTTGCGTGAGAGGCAGCAGTAGGTAAGATGGTACATGTAGCAAGGTCCAGTTCATCCTCTAATCTTCCTTGTATACAACAAGAAACAGTAAGAATTTAATATTTTCAGCAGGAAAATTTGTGAAACCTCAAAAAAAAAAAAATCACATGGGCAAGAGAGGAGAGGACAGGAAGATTCATGAATCTCGCATGGAGCTTCTTAAGTAAAATAACTGAGATGAATTTTGTGTTTTGCGCTTCTCTTGCAAGACTGCAAGGGGGCTCTACAAATCCTCTGCCAACTAGCATTATAGCAGCTGTACAGCATAGCCAGCCTTTCTATGAAAGTATCATGAATCAGGCTCCCTGAAAGAGATATAAAATAAGATATATTTTGTAGTTTCTTTAGTGAGTTTATACATTCTCAGATAGGAGTTTGCACTGGGAATGGTGAGGGAAAACCTTCAATATAACAAATCTCACAATCTCAAGAATTCTCAAAGCTTCATGAATACTGCAGTTGTCAAACCTATATAGTCTTGCAGATCTGCCAGGCCTCTTCTCTTTCTTGGGACCAACCCTAGCATAAAGCAACCCAGACAGTTCCTAGGAGGAGGGTGAAAATGAACAATAACTTTTAATCTTACTGTGCCGAAAGTCCTTGCCTTAACCTTGTCATCACTAAAGTTTAACCTGCTATTCTTTAACTTGATTTATGCCTTCTCTGTGCTAATAATGTAGCTTGTGAACCTCTAGCTCTCTCTAAGCTGCAGCTAGAAAAAAATTCATGATACAATTTCAGGTTTATTTATCTACTTTTTGTTGGCAAGCTCTGTGTCAATGACGTGTGTTTTCTGAGGTCCTGAGTTTGGCAGTCTTTTATCAAAGAAAAAAAATCTGAAAAACAAATGAATTTGTTCAGGTTTATTTTTCTCTCTTTCTCCTGGGTGTTGTTTAATTATATTACTCATCTCCATACAAGTCATACAGATTATCTCTGGTCCTTCAGAAATAAATAAGAATCAAGAGGCAACAGTTAGTGTGTCCTGATCAATGTGTGCGTTAATCCATAGCTGGCTATTTTATCATTGTGAACACAAACACCTGCAAGTGGAGTCATATAATCGAGATCCAAGTGAGTTTTCCTGTGCCAGGGAAATTGCAGCATATAGGAAATATACTAGGATTGATCCTTTAAATTGCCATAAATTCCATTACGTTCCAGGAGAGATAATGACATCATGAAATTGGGTTAGATGCAGCGTTGGGAGAGATAGCAATCTTATCACCAGAGCCTGAATGGTTTCATTTGAACCCATTTATCATTCTCATTACAATCACTGTAATGAGAAAGTAGCTCTGTCCTATTTATAAGCTTTCTTGTCAGCCTGAACCATGGAGCATTGTTGAAACGAAAGGAGCAGAGCACAACACTGCATCTGTTTGCACTGCTGCTTCTGCTGTTTATCCCTGCATCAGGAGCACACGGATACTGGCAGGAAGAGGGGAAGGGCACTGTAGCAAATGTCTGTCCTAGCTCTGTGTTCATCATGATTCCTATGTGCCAAGTGGGTAGGTTTAGTCCTAGGGAGAGGAAATGTGGGGCTGTGGATGAATAACGAACCAACCAAAGGGTTCAGGGTATCACTACTGGAGGTCACAGATGTGTTTTCTCCCCTTAATACATTTTCTAAGAGTGCTGTGCTGATGAAAAAAGCCAAATAAAGGGCAGTGGAGCATCACCTTAGCAAAGCTCTGGTATGGGAACTGCTGTGTTTTGCAGGGTTTACARAGAAGGACTTCTGGGAATTGGGAAATGCCAAAACCTCTGTGCATGGCATCAATGAACTTAGTAAAAATAGGAAGAAGAAAAAAAAATGGAACATAGAATTTAAAGCTATATTAGGCCACAGGGTAAAGTAAGTAGGCACATCAGGAAGCGACTCCAAGGAACTTGACTCTCAGTCATCTCAGGAAATAATTTTAAGTTGCTTGGATCTTACTAAATATGACTTTGTTGGGTAAAAGACTTTGACATTCCCAAGAAAGCTGTATTTGTTGAATAGCTCAAAAGTGAACGTGTACCCTTCTAAGTGCCTTGAGTTAGCGACCTCTGAGGGCCCACGTTTCCTTGTGAACCCAGTATTTGCTGCTTTGCTTTGGTAGGGATCTGAGAGATGTGATTTACATGTAGGTTTTTGCTATTTTAATGCAAGCAACTATTTAAAAATGCTGTGAAGAATGTAATAGAGAATATTTAAGTCTGTATATTTGCAGTTTTATTCTGTTTGGAAAGGTTCATGTGTGTATGTGTAAGTGAAGGATAAATTTTGATGGTACCATGGCAACAATCCCCGTGTTTTATGGAGTGAAATTTTATAGCTCTACAGTTTTTTTTTTTTTTTTTTCAGTGAACTCTCAGTTCCCTTCATGCATGTCATGTAACCCTGGGCAGAGTTTCAAAGTCTTGTTTAGAGGACAAAGTCTTGAATGAGAAATGTTTTGAAGTAGGGACATTGAATTTCAGCTGCTTCATATACACAAATTTCAAAATTTTTTTTATTTGTCCCTTAAGCTAGTGGATATGGGAAGCTATGCAGAACCCAAATAGCGAAGATATAAATGTTAAAATTAGCTCTGGATTACTGAAATTCAAGAGTCAGGCGCAAACAACTTCATAGTGAAAGGTGTTCTTATTGCATGAAAAATATTCTGCATGGTGTCATCATTATTCCTTTTRTTTACACACAGATATCTAAAGATAGATGACTCCTCATCTAGAGAAACAGGACTCCTGATTGAAAATTATATTCCTATTCTTTTTTTCCTTTACATTTTGGGGACCTGAAGTTGAGACAGGAGTACTAGAAAACSTTGTGTGTTCCTTTTAACATAAGGCTTCAAACTAGTTTATTCGGTTGCCTTATCCATGCTATATATACGTTTAGGTCCTGTCTTGGATTGAATTTCTAAATATATTACTGATAAATTTCCAATATAATTCCATGTTGCTAGCAGAGGCTTATACAGGATTCACTTAGAGGGCGTACGTGGAGGGCTAATCTTTCAGGGAACTGATCATCAAGCAGGTCCAGAAATGCCATGTCCTCTCTTGGGCATTTCCTGTTGTAAGCCAAATGCCAAGTAAAGCTTGAAATGTCTGAAAATGTCCTCTTAGTCTTGCCAATTGCTTGCAAGTGTGAGAGAATGAATATAATGCAGAAATTACTCAGAAAAGTACATATGGTGACAAAGCCACTAAAAATGGATGAAGCAAAGGGGGGAAAAAAAGATGCTGAGAAATCAGTCAGTAAATAAACGTAAGTACAGTTTACAGTGAAGCTTGCCTGGTACAAGGAAATGAAAAATGCCTTGAAAATTATCCATGCAAATAATAAACTACATGCATTTCTTTCTTCAAGTGAGAATCTTAAAACGTATTGAACGTTATATCTTGGCCCATCAATAGCGTTGCTGAAGCCAGTCCTGGGCAGAGAAAAGGATATACCACTGAGATGCCGTGAAGCTTTTYACTTGGCCTCTAACAACAGTGTTTTCTAATTAGAACTGAAAAGCTTCTTCCAAGCAGGTCGTTATTTAAGGTGCAAGTTGCTCATGTGTAAAAGGCTGATGTGCCACTGGAGTCCCAATGCAAAGACTTGATGGAATTTAAGTTGTTGTATAGGCACTGTGAATGCCCCACTGAGCATATCGAGCATCTGCTGCACAAATCCAATGTTGAGGAAGGAACCAAAGTGATAGAGCTGGATAGAGTGGGCTCAGAGCTATTGTTTCCAATTTTCAAGTGCAACCTTACACAAATAACAGCCAGATACCGTGTTGAGGCTGTCACCAATAATGTTTCCATAAAGGAGAGAGTATCAGTATCTCATTGTAATGAAGTAGGTTMATTTTAATTTTCAAATATTAGTTTCTTCCCATGCATCAATGAATTTGGCAAACAATGCCATAAGTCAACATCAAAACGTCTGCCCAAGTGATAATCCAGTATTTCTCCATTTGTATAGTACTCTATTTAGATATAGACCTGTGCTTTCCAATTGCCTGTGACAGTGCACTAATTAAGAGATTGAAAGCCCCCTGCTTAATCAAGTATTTGAAAATGTAACGATTACATATATTCAGCCAGTACCTCCTCTTCATCCTGCTTTAGCTTGATTAAAATTAATTTGGAGAAAGAAATGGAAATGGTTTTTAGTTGTCTTCAGCTGTGGCTATTAACTAGAGTATATTTTATAGCAATAATTCACAAACAGTGCCTCGAGGAGAGGACGTTATGGCTTCATTGCTCCTTTCACTTCTATCTACCTACAGTGCTTTACTCCACTAAATAGAACTTATTTGGATCATTTGCTCACTAATAGTGATTTTTTTTTTTTCCCAACTGAGGGTACTGCAGAACGTGTGTGTGTGTATATATATTTTTTTTTTCCTAAAAAAAAAAAAGTGTGTTTTAGCAAGTGCATTATATATTTCTCACCAGTGGAACATTACCAGTTCAGAATAATTCTGGTACCTGAAAAGTCACCATCTCGTTTGCTTGCAGAGCAGATGCTTCTGCTTTAGTGTTGAGGATCTGTTTCTTACGAAGAAATTACCATATGCAACATAAACTGATTTGGAGTACCAAAATACTTGAGCAGAGATGCTGAGAATATTGTTTTGAAAACAAGCATCTAAACACCTTTAATACCATAGTGCTGTGTTCAGGGAAGACTTTGCTTGAGGTACTACAGCATAGGTGCAGCATTTTAAGAGAAATTTTTCAGACAAGTCGTCTGAAATATTATATGTTATTTCTTGTTGTTAACAAACCAGTATATCACATTTTTATGAAATCACCAATGAACAATGGATCTAATTTGCTTTATCCTTTATCTCAAAGGAAGCTTGCAGCCTTATTAATCAGCAAAAGATTGTTTGCCCTGGAGTTATTTTAAAATAATGYCTACAATAAGTCAATGTACCTTACTAACTGATCAGTGAGGTGTTGTATGTATATTAAAAAAAAAATAGTATTTACAAATGATTGCATTAAAGAATATACAAGGGAATTGCCAAGTCTGTGTCTTGCTATATAGCTTCAGTTAACAGTCATGGCAGAGGTATAAAAGTGAATTGAGGCCCAGAATTAGCATAAGCTTAAGAAAAGAGCCTCGTAAGTAGAAGCAGCATAAGATATGAAAATGGGGAAAAATAAGGCAAGTCCATATAAAAGAGCAGCTAGGGAGCCATGTCTAATAATGAGTTGAAATGTAGCTCATCTTAATAATGAAGTAGAAGGTTAGTGAAAAACCTGACTTGCTCACTTTCTAGTGCATGTAAATTAGGCTGCCAGGACAGATGGTTTTCTCTTCCCTATTTCCTGGTGGGGAGGCGAACAGGAAAGATGGGGCAACCTCTTTCATTAATAAAACAAGGTATGAAGTCAGTGAGTGAATTGGGGCAGGGGGGTGGTGGTGGTGGGGAATACCCAGCACTAACTTTTAAGGAAAAAATGTCTAGAAGGATAAAACAGGCACCACAAGATTAAGATGAGTTATAGTCAATAAATAAATCTCTATATTTTCTATGTGCTTTGCTGAGTGTAATATTCATGTACCAAATGAATGGGTGTGAAAATATTAGCTCTGATCGGAATAAATGGACTTGCCTAAAATGTGCTGAAATGTTGCTGCTTTGCCTGAAGAGATATGCTTCCTTTAAACACCAGGTGCTTTTGGCAGTATTTGATTATTTGTGTTTAAGTGGAAATTCACTACAAGTAGTGTATTTTAGTGGATTTTAAGTATTTTTGCAATAATGAAAATTTAAGACAGCTTGAATCTAAAAATTATAAACTGAAAGTTTGAGTTTTGGSTATGTTTTTGTCTCAGTGGTCTCTCAGCCTGTCAGTCTACAGTGTTTCAGTGAACTCTTCCGATGCTCACCATTTGTAGTAGAAATTGTAGTATTGTATTTCATCTATGAATATTTGTTTAAAGTATTGTGCCCCATCATATCTTGTTCTTAATAGGGCGAAATATGAAGAGGATAGACTTATATTCAAATTTTATCAACCTCACTGTTTGTTCATTTGAATAGCAGCAGAAACTTCTCCAGGAATATACAGTGTTTGCTTTTTGTCTATATTCATTATTATTTAAGTGATAGTACCCCATTTCATATCATTCAATATAGGGACACTTGTGAAAAAGACATTACTTTGTCCTGGGAGCTTGTATATTGTGTTTTATTTGTAGGTTCGGGGAATAATACAGTATTACCAACTTTGTGCTTGCTGTTGCTCAGRGGAAATGCCTAATACCTTTTATTGCTGAGAGACATTCTGAGTGCTCCAAAGTATGATGCATAGTGCCGATGAGTACAATTTTCATTATCTGAACTATAGGAAGTCTTATATCAAAAGAAAATCTCAACAGCTTCTTGGTTATTTTATTRCAATATGCACAGATGATCCAGTATAGTATCTTTGTTACCCGAAATCCAATAGAAATTAAATGAGATSGCAATGTGGCTAGGAAATAATCAATAACGAGCTCTGATTTGTTGCTGTAGTCTTAGTTTAATGTCTTGATACTCAGATATTTACAACATATAAAACAAACTTAGGAAAATGTGGAACAAGGCCAAGAAAGTTCAGCACCTTTTTAATGTCCAAATGCTCCATTAAATTAAATAGGAGCATTATAAGGGGCTAGTGTTAGATAAAAATCTGATTACTATTGGCTGTGTGCTGATAGCAGTAAAAGGAAATGTAAACAAAATGCCATGATATAAAATATGGAATTTACTAGCGGATCTTATTTACTTATCCAGTTACTTCCGTTATAATGACTGTAGTGATCCCTCTGGTAAGCTTTCATACCTTTATTTATTGTCAACTCTTGGAGACTTAATAGCCGTAGTGCTGCCAAAATAAAGATGTGCTTTTTATATTGCTATTTATAATTCCTGGGTGTCAAGAGAAGGAGAAAAGGAAAGAAAGGATAAAGCCTGTGCTTTCCTAAAGCCTCTATTCCCTCCTCAGGCCTTGTAGAATTTATACAAGGGAATATGAAAGGTTTATATGTGGAGAGACAGACAAGACCTTCCCTTTTTTTAATAGCTTTCATTCAATATCATGAGGAGTAAGCCCATTGGCACAAATAGTCGTGGAGACAATTTTTGGAATTGGAAAAAGTGCATTAAAAGCTCACTCAAAGCAGATGTCATCAGATGTCAAAGTATTTCATTCTAAAAAATTATGTTCTACTTAGAGGATGGAAATGTGTGCATAAGTTATGGGATGAGTGAAATAAAGAGTTGTCCAGTCTATTGTCCATGAATTTCTCATGAAATTTTGATGAATAACTAAATCTTGAGTAAAATGGCCCAAAGAACCATTTTTATGTGGACGTGTACAGGTAATTTGTGTAACATTCTAACCTCTCAAATGTCCTGAAATGGGTCTTCTGGGCCTGTATTTAGCCAAATTATGTTTTATTGTACTGGAGAACTGTTCCTAGTGGCAGTTTGACTCTCTTATTGCAAACCAATGCTTTGCATTGACTCTTTTCCTGTTTGAGACTCCTTATCAGAGCTCACTGCCTTCCATGCCTGTTGTTTCAATGATCTGTGGCTGATTTTCATTTGTATTTTGTAAGCATTCTTTCTCTCATCCACCAAACTAGCTCCAAATGTGACCTCTGTTGTGCTCCCATTCTGCCTGTCATTTATTATGGCAGGACATAATATAAACTTGTAATATGACATACATAAGCCAAGAAGCCTTTAAGGGTTGGTTCCCTGGGCAAACTCTATKAGGAATTATAAAGGACATGATGTGACTTAGGATCCCCAGCTTGTGGGTTTTTTGCTAGTCCTTAGCCTAACTGRAAGCAGTTGCAAGTTCAGCTTAGCCTGTTTGTCTTACAGCAGCCTATTTACTCACGTTATCCCAGTCTGCCACTTGTAACAAGYCTCATGCTTAACTAACATATGAGTTGCTATAATTTGGAGGTGTTCACCATAACTTGCACTAACAACTGCATAGTTCCCTCTTGCCTGTGGTTAAATCTACTTTATGTAGTTGGATGCTGACATGTTCCATGAAAATGGTGTAGGTCAATGTTGCTGAGATCAAAACGAGTGTTTGCTTAGCATTTTTAAAAATCACATTTGAGCCCACATTTTCATTACTAAATTTCACAGTGTGTGTGAAGTAAATATGCAAAATGCTTTTCTAGTGTAGCATTTGTTTCTAGGTATCCCCGTGAAGAAGGGAAGCAAGCTCGGGAATGGTAAAATCATAATTGTCAAAGGGCTTTTGAAACAGTCTTCAGCGGATGGAAAGTCTCCAAAATTTAGAATACAGACATGTCTGGAGCTCAGCAGAAACACAGAAGGCTGTTAGGCCTTTCTTCCTAATCGTTTACCTTTATGTAACTCTGTACTTGAATTGACATTGGGGAAATGAAAGATGAATCGAATGCGTTTTCTGCCTTTTCATCAAAGCAGGCCTGTGGCAAATCAAGCGTGGGCCTTCTTGACCCATTTCCACTTGCAAGTAGCATCTTCAGGCAATGACTTCATGCCAGTAATACTTCAATGAATGCCAAGCTGAGGAAAAACTGTGATGTTCTGGAACATGATTAAGAAGTTTCTTTGATTTCCCGTGTCTTTAAGTTCACTGAAACACTGGAAAGAGACCAAAAAGCACTGATACAGAGCTGGTGAGCTACAAATCACAGTTTCCATCGCTATCAAATTTTAAGACTCAATCGAGACTATTTGAAGCCTCCTTTTGGAGAAAATGCAGCTTCAGAAGGACAGGAGTCAGGATAGAAACTTGGAGAAGAGATTTCTGGTTTAGGAAATCCGCCCTGTAGGAGGGTGGTGTGAGCGAGGAGGTAATTTATTTTTTTCTGTAACAGACGCAAAAATGTCCTAATGCTTCATGTTAACTAACAGATGGGAACTGTGCCATTCAGTTTTAGAAAACATGCCAAACTCTATGGACTTAAGGAGCCTGGTCAAAAATGGCTAAAGTTTTGACATTTCTTATGAATAGTAGGGAGTAAAAATATGTAAGATGTTTAAGTTGGGCTTTGTTGATKAATTGCCACTTGGCAATAGGTGGTTGCTTTTATTCAGGTTGTATCTGTAAAGTTTTGCACAAGCCAGGATTATATGTTGCATAATGGAGTTCGTGTAAGTATCTTAGATTGATCTTTATTGATATGCTGCAGGGTCAAGCACTATTTGCAAATCTTGATGCAGAGATTTATGTTGGCATAGGATTCTATAATTGTATTTTTAATGGGAAGTAGCTCGGATGATTGTAAAACCAAGCTTTCCACTAGGTGGCAAAGAGAGACTGATTTGCAGTGTTTTGCTGAAGGGATAGAGAAGGTTGAAAAGCAGTCAGCTGTAGAGCCAGGCTTGCGAAAATGTAAGGTGTGCTCCAGATCTAGCCTTTGGGAGGGAAGCTGCCTTTTAATAGCTACAGTCCTGAGTGACTGCAAAGAACAGCTTGACTGAGGTAGTCTAGGCTCAGAGCTGCCTGCGTGTGGGKAAAGCCATCTAATATCAGCTTGGCCCTTTTACTAACCTGTTTGACAAGTATTTACTCCTCCAAATCATTTCTTGGCTTATATTCTGGGCTTTAGAGTATCACATGGTTGCGATCAGCTCAATTGCATTGCCAAAGCAGTAAGTGTTTTAAAGTGATAGTTAATGGAGAAATGCCACTTGCCACACTACAGGCTATTGTAAACAGGAACCATCTCTGCTGYAATTATTGGAGTTACCATAGAAATCTATTATTGCAGGCAGAGCAGTATATAATCGTGTTCTTTTCTAGGCTGGACCTGCCAGGTACCTGCTTGACCTTAAAGGTTGTGTTCTGGGAGTCTGAAGTGGAAACTTTCACGACAAAATTAGCAGAGAAGGATGTGTACCAACTCGAAACAGACAGATATATATGGGTTGCAGGTATGGTGATCGTTACACTATTAATTATAAAAGAAAAGCTATATTGAATAGTTTATATTTGTTGTCAGCATCTGGGTGTATGTGCACACTGTAGTGCTGTTCTTTCTAGATTTGGGGGAAAAAAAATAGCTTCTCTGGAATGAAAATAATGAACCTTTGTGGAATGTAAATACAAAGCAACTGTTTGCATGGTTAAATGTTTTTTCCATAATTCAGTTTGTTTTCAATATCTTTTTTTTTTGCAAAATAATATTTATGCTCATGGAACTTCACAGGGAATAATAGCAACTGTTCTATCTATTTTCTCCAGACTTTTTATTGTGAAAAATAATTTTACTTATTTAGTGAACTCTGTCCCCATCGATTGTAGAAAGAATTTGCAAGAGTCTTTTATTCACTAACTACATGCTATTTGGAACAAATTTTGAGCTGCAACTTTTCCGTACAATGTGCTTTGCATCTCTTGGAGAAAGATAAAAATTTTGGGTCGATAGTATGCCAAGAATAATTAAGTTGAGAATAGAAGAGGRGGGTGTTTGGACAGGGGCACTGGAGATGAGAGAGAATATGAAGGATGGCACGAAGAAAGGAAAACAGTTGTCAACAGGTCTACATAGAATTTTTCAAATGAATATGTAGAGTTTGATACTGACCTGGGAAGTGGCTTGAAAGCCTTTGAAGATACTCGAAGGTGAAAAGATTTGATAGGAAGGGAAGAGGTTAMAATTTAAAGTAAAGGAAGTAACGAGAAAAGGCAAGAGATTTCAGCAGTTAAGGTACTAGATGATACAGCTAGAATATAGAATTTGGTAAGGGAGGAAGAGGGAAAAACTACTATTACAATTCTTGAGTTAAAAAATGTTTCACTGGAAACAATGTGCAAGTGGAAGCTAAAACTCAAGGACAAAATTCTCTGTGAACAAAGAAAATTTTTTTGCTGAAGAACTCTCTGAAATGCCATGTAGAATTAACACAATAGCTTTGATTCTGTTGTGACAAAGAAAGTATGGTTATAATAAAAGAGGTTTATTTTGGAAAGGCAATCTCAATTTTTCTTGCCAGATAGAGAGGGAAAATGTGCTCTTGGCTTCCCACTGCTATCTGAGCATCCAAGAGAAGTGAACTAATCAGAGAAACCTTAAAATAACAATAATAAAGCCTGCGTGAAAACTAATTGTTTTTTTTTATGTCATGGGGCTTTGAGTAATATCATGTATCATTCATCTGGATTCAACAGTATTAAATTCTCYACTTTTTTCTATGAGGATAGTTTGAAAAATATCTCTTCTATATGAAAGTATGAACTGCTTTTTAAAATAAGCTCATTTATTTTATGGAGGCTTCTTTCATGTCTCTATTGATTGTTAGTCTCTTTTATTTATAGTCCATCCAAGTTGTTAATTCATTCTTAAAGTTTTCTTGTGTCTGGGAAAACTATTTCTGTTTGTTCTTTTATAAGCCAATTCTTCACTTATTTTAAATGCTCTTTTACTCACTTTAATGTGATTTGGTCCGCTGAAGAACTGAAAACTCAAACAGTGAGCACAGCAATATGCTTTATACTTGTTCAGAGCAACTCATGCATTGGAAAATAACTGAGGTCCAAATGGAACACTTTGGAAGAACAGTAAGATGATTTAAAAAAAGAAATCYCTTTCAACCCAAAAACAAAACCAAAAATTCCATTGATCTCCATGGTACCAATTGTAAAACATGGCTATAGATGATGCATATATATATATATATGTAGTGCTGAYGATATCCTTTGCCTTACAAAATATTAAGTAACTTAGAATCTAACAGACTTAACTACATAGTTTTTGAATCGCTTAGTCAAAGAGCTTTCTGGGTCTTTAGTATTGATTTACTGATCTCTTAGTTTTGGAAAACAAGGGAGTTTTCTAGAATCAAAACTAATTCAATTATGTCTGTTTGTTTTAGCTTGCAGAGCAGTCATTTCACAATGGGGCTGCTGGCGTGAAAGTGATGCCTGGCAAAGTAATGGATGTATTGATACAGACCTCTATTGGTAAGGGATAATTGTGCAATTAAAGCATATTTTGTGAGAAGGTCTCTTTAATCAAGTTGAAAATGTCACCAAAGTTAAAAGGCTAAAAGTCAAGGGAGATGAAGTTGATGTATATTTTAAGTTATGAGACTGATGAATAATAGGAACAGTTTACCAAGCATTGGGATGCTTTTTCATCACAGGCAAGTGTTAAGATCAAGACTGATTATACTTCTCAAAGAAAACAYCTAGTTCAAGCCTAGCTCTTTGCACAGCTGTAATTAGTCTATAAAAATCAGCTACYGCTAAACAGAATGTGAGGTTATGTAGTTAAAATGTGGGTTTGTTTTGTTTCTTTTCCCCTAGGTTTAAAAGCACTGTGATGTATGAAATAGAAGCATTGCAGCAACTAGGAGGGAACTTGGTCATTCAGCCTTCTTGTACTCATATAAGTATATATACAGTAAGCTATAATTGTGCCTCTGTTTATTTTTATGACAGTTCTTGTACATTGGAGACATTTTAAGTGGTGAGGGTCTGTGTTTGAAGAGGAACATGGGGTTTTTTCCTTAGAGAAGTTTGGTCTGGTGGCCTTCCAGGGTTTGCTTTACATGTTTTCACAGCCAGTAATGAAATACTGTTTTTGAAGGGAGCTGGGCTAGGTTACAGTTTGTCAGAAATTGTCTTCTCAAGTTTGGACTCCAAAATAATTATTATTAATGATGCAGGAAGTAAAATGAACACAGGCTCACTTTCTGATTTGGGAGCTGTGTAAGACCGGGATGCTGTTTAGAAAAATAATCTTTTGCAGGGCAAACCTCCCTTATTTGATACGGAGTCACTGAGGGAGAATAAAAACAGCGAACCCAACTAAATAATTTCTGACACAGTGCTTTTCTTCCTCTAAGCATATTTTAGAGCTAAAACTTTTCTTTGTTATGCTGTTCAAGTACTACTGCATTTGAAATGACACTAAGCTGTTTACTGTCAAGGCAATAGGCAAAAGGCAAAAGATGTTAATGTCTCCTAGCACGTCTTTGGATATCCTTGCACAGCTACTGAGGTGCCCTGAGTGTGCATTAGGGCACTTAGGTTGAGCCCTTAAATTTCAAGTCCTCATTATTTCCATGCAAGGTGTAAGGATGCCTGTTTACTTAACTCTGTGCTTCAGATTCCTGTTCAAGTAATGACATTCCAGTACCCAATCCTGAAGTGAGTCTAATCCTTTCACCTCTGAGCTGGTCATCTGCTCATCTTAAAAAGCTAGTCTTGTCATAAGTGTATAGAGCATGATTTTGGAGGAAGCATCACAAAAATATACGTTATAAGCCAGCAGATTGTAAGAGTTGGATATAAAATATTAGTGTATTACAAATGCATATGCAATTAATTAGTATAAGACAGTAGACTAATGATCATTTAGGATGCAATTAGTATTAATTCCTTTGCACCTGGAGCACTTAGAAGCTGCACGGAAAAGAATAAATGCTTAATATTGTGAACTCTGCTCTCTTGCAACTGAATATTACATGTTGTTTAAAAGGGGTTTCCGTGTTTTTRTATATATAAATGTTAAACACTATTATGGTAAGCCAGTACATGGCAGCGTTATTGAATGGATCTAAAATGCATTGTTATAAGGCCCATTCAGAAAAGTATTCCATTTTTTCCAGTTTTAGTGAGTGATCTCAGCTCCCCTATGGRGAGATTTAAGACTCAAGGAATTTGGAATGCAATTAAAGCTCATTGTGTGTAGGGAGTGAAATTCATCCCTGTACAYTAATGTATGATATATTTTTATATGGATACTAGCATTAAGAAGGTAGTTGCTACATACTGAGAGCAAGATTCACCCTTGAAGAATTAAGAATAGCCCATTCAAAGGTGCTGTTCAGGAATTTCTTTAGCATTTATGCCTCAAAAGCCACRTATAAGAAGTCCCAACTTTCTAAAGTGTCAAATGCCAGGATCTCTTAATGATGTTACCAGGAGCAGTGGTTGCTTGTCAAAACCTTTAAAACCAAAGCCCTTTGCTTGAAGGACATAGCTTTGCATGGATTTGGAATTTGTTTGTGAGAAATGGAAATTTGCGTAGATGATGTGTCCAGTGTCCAGTAGCTGGACAGTGTTTTAAAGCAATTGCATGTGACCACGGAGAAGTCAACTCGCTACTTGTGATTTTTCTTTTGTTTTTCCTTGTATGTAGGAAGGCAGAATGGCGAGCGATGCTGAATGTTAGTGTGAAAACTAGAGAGGTCAGTGTTTCAATCTCTAATCCAAAAGCAGTATTTTTATAAAAATTGAAAATAATCTGACTTATCCCATCCACAAATGGAAAAAACATTCTGGTAATTAAATCTTGTTTTACATGATGGTAAATTTACTGTATTATTATTAAAGAATTAAATGGAGTTATAAATCTTGCAAAGCAAAGGGTAAGGGAAGTCCTGTGATAAAGCCTTAACAGCAGCAGCACTGGCAGGTAACACTATTTCTGGGCATTGCAAGAGCCTTGATCAGTTTACTGTCAAGGGACAGAGGCTAACTGCAGTATATCCTTAAAGATGAGGGGTCAGCAAGTGACTTTGAGTTCTTCTAAACATTTTTAGAGCAATTATGTTAATATGTGTTCCTAAGCAGCAAAAATCTGACAGTTTCATTTATCCTTTCTAAAACTATGTTAAAGAGCACTCATTGTATATTAATGATAGGGAAGTKATGAGCTATTCAGCAAGATCTTAAACCTCAATGAAGAAGAGGTTTAATCGTGTGAATATGACTTAAGTAGCATAATCCCTAAATCTTCCCTATTACTTTCCTTAAYTGAAAGGGATTAAAAACGTGAGAGAAGATGGACAATGTGGCAGGATGTAGGGCCCTATGTTATATCATATTTCCAACTTCCTTGGGTTGTAGGTAGCTGTAGTGCAGGCAGACTTTTCCCAAATGAAAATACACTGATCTTGCACTGGAAGCTCTAACTACATTTAAGGACTTGTTATAACTCCCAGGGAGTCGTTAAAAATGTTTTAAACTCCTTGAAATTCTGGATATTTTACAATGTGTAATTAATAATCCATAAATTTAATCTTCACTCTTCTCTAGTTTCAAGAGAGGCAAGCTGTTCAATGTAAGAACAACAAAACCGTCAAAAATAAGTGCTGAACATCTGTTATGAAGAGTATGTGGGCAGTCACAGTGTAAATTCTATTTAGTTCAACTACATACGTTTCAAATAATATATTAGCTCACAGGCTTTTGTTTAAGCCAGCTATTTAAAACTTAGCTGGCTATTAAAACTTAGCCCATTTTCACATGGCTCCCAATTCTGCTGTCCCACCTTYCAGGATCAGACCAACTTGGCAAGTGGTTCCCCCTCTCTTCCTGGTTGAGCAGGACTTGAATTGGAAGCCCTTGTGCCTGACCGAGGGGAAAATGGGATAAGATCCCTGGCAGTCCCTGGCTGTGAGATTTGCCACGCTTTCCTTTGTCTCTTTAAAAAGGACCCACTGCTCAGCTTGGGTAAATCCCCAGCCTCCAGCTGGGCAGAGAGTTCCTCTTGGCCCTCCAACTCTGGCCTTGAGCGTGTAGGAACCTCCTCTTCATCCAGCATCCCACCAAACGCCCGCCTGCTCTGATGCAAATCTGGGAGCCACCAGRTGATTTTTCAAGTACAGCACATCTCCCCTTTCAATAAGAAGGGGAGAGAAAGGCGCACTCTRAAAGGAGAAATAACAGCTGAGAGCATTGTTCACTTGAACAATGAATTACAGAAGCCTGTACATGTTCATTATAGGTTTTCACATCACTGTTCTTGGAGCATTTCCACCATTTTGTTTCCAATGACAGACACTTGTCAAGTTTAGACAAAATCTAATCCCTGTTCCAATGGGAGCGGCTAATTCTACAGAATTAGACAGTCTCTAATGCCTTTGTTGGCACTTTCTATAGTGAGATCCAATACCCAATAGGCTTGAAGAAGTGTATTTTCTGTCCTTTTCAGAATAGCTGTTTCCGATCAGGGCTGGCTTGCTGTAGTGGAAAAGAAAACAGGTCTGGGATCTGCCTATGAAGTGGCAATCCTCTGGGTGAAATTAAAAAAAAAAAGTGCCTTCAAGGCCATCAGTCCAATGTCATCAGTAAGCATTTCAGTTTCTTTTTTAAACAAGTAATAAAGAATAAAACTGTTTCTACTGTTAATAAATTCCTTGCTATCTTCAGCTTTACAGGTTTCTYGGTGAGAGCGATAACCAAGGAACCTGCCAGACAATGGTGTGCAGAAATTGCCTGCCGCTTCTGCCGGCGAGGCAAAGATACTGTACATCATATCTTTGAGTCACATAACTGCTAAATGTAACTTGGCATTACTACCTCATTCATCAGCAGGATGTCTTTAATTATGGAGCCGGAAGATTAATTTCCAATGCCTAGAGAATGGCCCAGTTTTCAGCAGAAGCATTGTGTGAAACGATCAATGCAGCAATGAAGAAATCATTGTAAGTAACCCCCAAATCTTATTTTGATCCAAGAAAAAAATGCAAAGATTATAACATGAAGAGCAACTATTTTCATCCCTATAGGTTGTTGGATTTAATAAGATTTAATGGTATTAAGTGTTACTGCATTGTTTAGCCATTGTACTTAATGCCTAGTTCATTAATATACTAGGCTTTTTGTTTACTGAACAAAGAGCGTAGGATATTAAGATATGTTAAGAACTGTATATGATGATTTTCTTTCTTGACTAAAATCCTACAGACCTAGGGGATTTTTCTCAAAGTGTTTAACTGAGGATTTATCTTTCCTCTTTGTGAATCCCCAGTGAAAGCAGAACAAAACTTGGTCAGCAGTAGGACACCATGCGTTTGAGAATCAGCTGCAGTGACTTGGTCCTTCTGCCTGATCCTGTCCAAGGCTAGATGTCTGGAAAGAAAGTAAAAATAAGAACTCTGATGAAAACATGTAAGAGCTACGTCCCCAGGTGAGAGGTGCTTGGCGTAGGAAAAGTGTTTCTTTACTTTTTTCCTTTTAAAAAAATAAAGTAACAGTAAAGACTGTCAGGGTTCAGCAAAACATCTTGCGTGTCTCTCTGGATGATTCTAGTCATTCGAACATGCTCTGTTCTTGAATCTAACTTGGGATAGTCTTTTTGTTATGGTAATGCAGTTCTGGACAGAGTGATGTTGTCCTCAATATCCTACTGCCACCTGAGTTTACCTAGTCTGAGTTTTTTTCCATTATATAATTACAGTCTTTCAAGAATCATTTGCATTTGACTTTATCCTTAAGTCTAGACCCTCAGTCTTTTATTGGACTTGGCTCTCTGTAAACATCTAGTAATCCCTTCAAGTTGAGAATGACTTCATAGTGTCAATAAATTGCTGAATCCCCCATGTATCTGCAGAAGTGTCTGCAGGATAGGAGACCTGACTGTTTGTATACMGTGGCTCACCCTAACATACAATACAAGGTGTGACTCATATCAGTTTATGATAATGACGAGCGTGGATGAAATTGATTTAGCTGGCCTGAGAAATCTGTGCCTTTTTATTTAAGTCTTTTTTTTTTTTTTCTACCTTCTTTGGAAACTTGCAGCAGACTTGTCTGCCTCAAATATTAGGTAAGTCGAGAGCTCTCTTAACTAGGTAGGAACTCATTTCCTTCTGAAATATGTTTGAGTATCCATCTTGAGCTGCCCAAAAATCTGGACATAGAAATTCAGGTCTAAAAGTTTAGTTTTCAGCTAATCTTTTGGTGAAACCAAGAATCATAATTAGAGTTTTCTGCATGCTTTAAAAAAAAAGTGATCATCTGTGTCAGATATGTTTTCTCTTTATTAGGTACTTGCCTCTATTTTATTTTCAACACAGTGAATATGGGAAGCTTTTGTATTATATTACACAGTATGTAAATGTTAATGCAAACAGCAGCAACAGCTTTTATTTAATTTGGTGTGCTTATGAGAAAACTAGCATGGGGTATGTCTCTGACCCTTGCTTATCAAAGCAGTGTATTAAGCATATTTTTGAAAAAAGAGAAAAAGAATATATGAGAGGAAATGTGGCATAAGCATTAAGGATATTTTCATATGGTGCCTTATTTAATACAGTTGGCAGCTTTGCTTTCTTTTGTATAAGAGAGATGAAAGAAATAGGAACATAGTCTTATGCTTGGTTCACTTGGGACGATAATGTTACACTGGAGATATATATGTATATATGGCTRTACATACACACACACGTATGGCTTGGTAAAACTTGTTTCTACTTGTGTACTAACTGTAGACTTTGTTCTCTTGCTACAAGTTTTAGTCTTCCTGTCTCTTTTTCAGTTGTTTAAGTGTTGTTTTGAAGCAGGACTTCAAGAGGTATCCAAGCAATYGAGGAGCACAAATCACCAGCGTTGCTGAAGGAAAAATTCCTCATCACATGATTATTCGGTCTGTAAAATTGCCTACCAGATRGCAACAAATTATTCTGAACATAGGTAACTTTAAAAACCAACTTCTTTCAAAACTCTTATACTCTCCCAAGAATATAAGAAAATAGTACAACACAGTGAAGATGTAATGCTGAAAAATAAAGAAAAAATAGAAATTTAGCCTATTCAGGTTGATTCCTCTTCCTGTATCTCTACCTCTGACTTGTGGTGTTTCCCTGACKAACCTCCTCTTTTGGTATCTATTTTCCTATGCATGTTCTACCTGTCTTGTCTTTTTAGATTGTGCGTTTGTGTGGATTCTGTCAGCAAGAGGGGATTCTGATTTTGCTCGGAATGTGTTTGGAACAAATAATTATTACAATGCAAAACCACTCCCTACTTATCCCAGAAGTTAAGAGAGGAGATGGTTTTATCATCATTAGTTGTCTTACAATTATGTCTCTCTCATCAAACGCTGAAGTGATGTTCCAGGTAATCCAAACGCATACAATCCAGGCAAAAGAGTTTTTTAAATAAGTGGAAAGCAAGTTCTCTGGCAGGATTTAACAGAAGGATTCCTTGACTATTCCTAATCCTGAAATGGTTTTAAAAGAGTATAAATAATTTTAAGTCATTGCCAAGAGCTTTTTATAGAAAGCTTTATTAAATTCTTGAATGTTCAGAGATTTTCTTGCATCTAATACTGCTAGTGACTCCCCTGTGAGTCATCGTCTGTGGTGCTGGCTTGAGAGAGATTCTAGATGATGACAGCTCTCTAGTCGGATATCAAATGAAGTAATGAGGTGCCAACCTCGTACGTAGTGTTCTAAAAAYGAGTCAGACATTTGGCTTCTTTTGCCACTTGCTTTTCCTGTGCTTTGATATACTAATGTAATGTATGTGATGCAAAACAAACAATTATCACCTGATAATCCCATTTCCATAAGGCTCCCAGTTTTCATTTGAAACTTTCATTAGAAACGTATCAGACTTTTTTGTTACTATTTTTAGCTATCTCCAAGTTAGACATATCTGCAGGAAAAATATTATTATTAAAAATGCGGAAGCTAGCTTTTATTACCTGGGTGTTATTAGATACAGGAGCCTCAATAGAAATGCAGTAATTTGTAGCAGATGGGACTAGCATTTTAGAAATCCTTGGCTATATTCATTTTAATAAAATCAATTATGRTGGCATGGGACAATTAGAGAAGATTTCATAAATTTCTGAGGCTTCTGTTGAAAGGGCTTAACAAAACCCTTTCACCCCACAGCAGGATAAGAATACAATTCCCCCAAACATCTCTAGGAATTTGCATGCTTCCCTGACAGAATAAGACCTGTTATGTCCACTTCAARTGATATTGTACCTGAACTATAAAATAGAGATTGTGTAAAATCTGATACACCACGCTGAGCTAGTGAGAAAGTGAGCCAGGTTCTGGACCACAAAGAGTAGCTATTGAAACAAATCTGCTGCCTGAGCTCCTTTTTGTCCAAAGGAAACTTCACCTTTTTCCATTTCGACTGGTCGTAGGATGTGATGCAGATAGAGACMGACTCGCAGCGGAATGAACAGTGTGGTATCTTCCATGGTGCTGAAACTAAATGGGAATAGGGAATGGGCCCCAAATGGCCTATATGTTGAAAGTGATGGTGTGGTTCCTTATGGAATGGCTTGGGCTAAGCAGTACTCATCCAGACAGTGCTCAGCCATGGTCCAAGCCCGTTCACAAAATGGACTTGAGGCGTGGTCCCCTCTGCTTGGGAAGTAAGGCGGTAGAGTTTCGTGGCGATGAGCCATGCTGTGTCAGGCGACCCCAGGCAGGGCCTGGGAGTCTGCACGTGGCCTCACACGGTGAGCAACTGTCTTGAGAGAATTAAAAAAGGATGAGAGACATAACCAGTAAACTTAATAACTTTGTGCTGTATAAATAATTGTAGCTTAAGTGTGTGTTCCTGAGGGTTTGCGTTCTCCCTTGACTTGTATTTTTGCTTTCATAGAATCACTTAGTCCTGCCAAGCACTTGTTCTGCTTTGCATCCCCTCTAGGCTGCACTGACTTGTTGGATGTATTTGCTGTTACGGTCAATACAGTTTTGAATGTTATCAATCAGAGTGATATTTGTGTTTATGACTATTTACACTCTGAATGTTTCCTGCTGAACCAACAGTGCAATTATTTTTATCTTTCCCTTTAGCTTCTCTTGGGTTGCTTCTGTTAGTCTCATACATGGCTACTGCCCAGTGAAAAGCATATATCAGCTGCATGATGTTCCTTAATCCTTTTACCAAACTGCCTGTGCAGATTTCTCACTGTCTAAATTTTCTTTTTTTTTCTCTGTGATATCATAGTATGTTKGTTAGGGAAAATATTTAAATTAACCTTTAATCATTCCAATTATGTTGCTGAAGCTAAATAATAAAATGAGCATGATTTTGGTTAATTTTTGAAGCAAATAACTTCATGGTGTTTAATATATAGCATTCGTTTTTTTCCTTCTATAATAAATCACGGTCATTTTGTTGGTTTATTTTATTTTTTTTTCCCCAAGTCTCCCAGTTTAAATTCAGAGAATGGATAAATAGACTTCCTATTCCAAGTATAACCTGTGAAACTATTCAAAAAATSAGGTATTTTTGTTCCGGGAAAATCAATTTCTGTGTACAGTTTGACAACTTTTAGGCACATGATAACTGCATGAAACTATGTTTTTTTTTAAAAAAAAAAAAAAAAAAAGTATTTCCATTGAAGTGTTTTAACTGTTATGTCTGCTCTTGTATCTTATAGGTCACTTGACAGTAATATTAAATGCAGGTACTTGTACTTTATTTGGATGAGCAGATACAGATTTGTGTATGCTCTGTCCACAGAGATCTGCATGGAGCTKGTGTGTTCTGAATCACTCTGAAAACCAGGTAGAAATGGACTTCTTGTCTGCTCTTGGGTGTTGCGAGGAGGTTGCAGACGCAGTGCTCTGCACTTAAGTTTTCTAGCATGGTAGTTGTTGCTGCAGGCAAAAATAAAATTGCTAACATCCACTGCCATTGAGTGGTAATACATAATGTTCCATAAAGTTTCCCAGAGAAACAGCTTAGAATATACAAACAGTTCTTTTTAGCTTGACAGTTATGGATTTGTAACAATAATATCACCTTTCTACAGTTTATGCAAGCAGGTTTTCTAAATTCATACTGAAAAGAGGGAGACAATGTATTCTGTGGGCAAACTACACTTCATCTCGGGTTACTCTGATGAAATATTTTCAGTAAATCACAGTTTTTATGCTGTCCTTGAGTCTCCTGCAATCTCGGTTGCTACTGCTGTATAATGTACATTGATTTCTGTTTGGTATTCAGAGGGAGAGAATGCTGCTTAATCGTCTGGTTTCTGACTTGTTAATAAAAAATCTGTCGTCTTTAATAAGTTTATTTTAGATAAAACTACAGCCTCTGCCACTGTTTGACATACTTGCTTATGGTTTTTAAAGTAACAAACGATGCCAAGGCTGAGACAATGTAATTTCCTCTTATGAAACAAATGCTTTTGTGATTTGCATTGCTGCTCAACATCCAGAGAATGAAAGCTATTGAATCCTTCTCCATACGAACTGTGAATCAAGTTTTACATGTGTCCCACATTGAGGGAAGCAGAAGAAGGTGAGAGAGCCCTCTGCTCCTTAAACAGGAAACCTTCTCTAATGGTGCAGAACAACATATCCATTCTGAAATGGGCACCTCTTTTATATCGCTAGCACTTTTCCACTCCACTGAATCCCATTGATATTCTGCTTCATTAATGTCTCGTGATAGGAAAGTGATTGATATGCATAAGTAACTCAATATCATATTGGGGGGGAAAAAAAGCCTAATAATGTAATTACATATAATATATGATGGGAATTCACTAATCTGATTAGAAGTGCCTGACAGATTATAGTGAGATATTTGATGGAGTCCACCTGGGTGGGACAGAGCCAGCTCATCCAAGCCTACAGCTGTGTTAAATAGGGAAGGGAGGAAGCAGTGGGGTTGAACCTCAATTAGATGGACACAAATCAGGACTGGACCCATTTGTTCTAATGGGTCTGATGCTGATTTTCATGCTGTAGCTGGGCTCTTTTCAATGCTGAAGATATTCTTTGCAATAATGGTTATGATCTGCAAATAAGGATAATACACTGTCAATAACATAATTATGTTTTGAAATATTCCAGGTTAAACTCTTCAGCAACAGTTGTTGTTCTACATCTTGTTGCCTACAGATAAAAATGTACCCCRTGCAGTCAGCTAAGCCTTTTTCTACTTCTACCAATGTAGACTTGGAGGATCTCCAGTGAAACTGGGAGAGCAAGTGATCAAACTAAGGAGAGTTTCAGACACAAGGTATTTAAAAGATTAGTTCAGTGCTTGGCCTAAGTTTTATTGTTTTGGATGGTCAATATTCTTCAGATTACTCAGTGGATCAGAATTTTTCAGGCGTGTGTAAGAACAGCTTTTGGACAAGACAGCTAAACCTGTGTGAGCTAATAATTTCCAAGAGGTATCTTGCCTAAGGATTCTTATGCCTGGCTTCCATATTGCATGACGTGTAACRACTTAACTGAAAATACAGATTCTTTTTCTAGATTTCATAATGTCTCATAGGAGCACATTGCTGTTGCACTTTTCACGTGGGAGACAAAATGTTTGCTTAGGGATGTCCTAATAGGTTTTATATTTATAGCTTAAGCAAGATGCTCTTTTACTCTCCATGAATGTCCTTGGTGTTTCCCAGAAAGAAATTCATAATGCAACGTTGTTATAACAAACAGAAATAATGTTGTTACACAAACTTATTGCGGAAAGTTTGTCAGATATATGTGGAGCAATTGTGATAGAAATGAATTAATGAACAGTCGTGCTTGAAAGTATCCTTGGATACCATATTAGGAAGCTATTAACAGAAGAAAAGAAAAAATAAGGCTAAAAATATGGGATATTATGTCTTGGTGAACTTAAGCTCATTGGCTCCTTCTGGGTGCTAAACTAAGCAGTGCCAGGGTATTGTCTTGGACTGTTTCCYACAGTTGTTAAATTGTTAGCACTCTTCTTGGCATGTTCTTCTCTTATGACTATKGGGAATCTCCCAAACAATTCCCAGTTTCAATTTGAGGTTTAGCATGAGTTAGGGACTGCAGTAGTCATTTTGGCTGCAACATCTCTGTTTTAGAAGACAAGAGAATATAGCTGTATGTACACGAGTCTTAGTGTTTTTTATATGTGCTTGTCTGTTTTATTTACTAGTACCCATGGAGCAGTGCTAGCTACGAGTCAAACCATGAAGAGAAACCAGCTTCTCATAGGCTTCTGAATCATTAAAAAGGCATCATCTTTTAAGATTAAAAAAAAAAAAAAAGTGAGAGGAACCCTAATTTAACAAGCGAACTGAAAGTAAGCCTGYGTTTTTTTTTTCCTTTGCTACCAAATATAACATGTGGCAGGCAGGGGCTAGGTACAGAGACCCTTTTAGCCTTAAAATAAATCTGTTTTCTTCTCAGAGGTTGCTGTTGGCATCTTAATGCTGCCAGCTTGAGGGCTAACCGAGGAAATGACCCTTCACAGTTGGGGAAWAAACAGCCTGTTGTGAACCAGGAAGGACCTGAAAATGAAAATAATACTTAGCATGCTAATATTGGAGACCTCAGAGTTTATCTCCTCCTGGGATATCAATGRCTTTATGAAAGGGCAGAAAGCAGAATGTTTAGGTAAATCTCTACTGAGAATCTGTGCTGATAAATGACTCCGACCATGTTTGTTTGCAAATATTGAGGGAATGTGACAGGAGTCTGAACACCAATTATTTTCCTAAAAAAAAATGGTGTTTTCTCCCACTCTGAGCTGGCTGTAATTCTAGGATCAGATCCTCACCTAGAGACCGAGTTTCCTGTACTTCCCCACTCTGAGCTGGCTGTAATTCTAGGATCAGATCCTCACCTAGAGACTGAGTTTCCTGTACTTCAGGAGACAGAAGGAAAGAAGGCATTTTCAAGACACTTTAAACATTTTCCATCTGTGGGGCATAATTAGGCCGGGATGCTGTGAGCTACAGTGGCTGGAATGGTCCCTTGACACAAGTCTGGTGACATTACACTTTCCTTTTCATGGYATGTTCCTTCAGTACCATTTCCCTTTCCCAATATGGTCTTTTTACCCACCTGGGAAGACAGTGTGTTTTTAGCTTAGGGCTTCCTTGCTGTTTAGAATTGTCGCAAGTGTCCAGCTGTATGACCAAGAGTCACTCCTTGGCATCCACTTCCAAAGAGATACCAACYGTGGTAGCATTGTCCCGGATACCCTCCCTGCTAAAGCCCAGCAGACTTGCTCAACACTCTTTTTGATTGCTCTAATGTTACTTGGGGCCTTATTCTGGAAATGAGTTGAGGAAAGGTACTGAATGCATGTGCTATGGCAATTTTGTTTTGAGGAGCTTCACACTTGCAGAGGTTGTGACTGACACAATTTTTTATGTCTGTTTAAACTTTAAGCCTGTGTATCGTAGAATGACATACAGCTCCTTCTTGTAGCATGTAGGCTACTGCTACATCCTGCTAGCATATTTAAGATATGCAACTTCTGCCTTTCCCAAGGGGGAAAGTCATGTCTACCATGTTCCTTAGAAATGCAAACTGGTGCTGTATTTGGAACATGCTAGTTGTGCATCAGCACTAGTATGTTTCCTCAAATACTGGCCAGCATTTAATGTCTGAAGGGTAAATTAAACTTGATCTCATTTTGTTGTTTAACATTATCATAGATTTGTGTGGGAAAATAATAGTATTTTTTTAAAAGCCAAATATTATTGCTGATTACCTTTTTCATATGCAATATGGAAGTATGTATTTTGAAAGTAAAATACAAGTTGAGAACAGTTGTTCTGAACTCAGTCTTTTCTGTGAAGTGACTAGGCAAAGCTGCAGGCAGCGGTAAGAGGAAACCACTTGGCCAGGCTCGTTTGCATCACTTGAACTTGAGGCAATTGGACTTGGGGAACCTGAGGGGACACAAGGACTTGTGCACCACAACTGTGCGTGAAGAGAGAGGTAAGTTGCCCTTGCTTTCATGAATGCCAAACTCTGAGCCTGAGTTAATATGAACAAGAGACTACTCTTGAAATTTCACCTCTCAGTGTTTCATTCAAGCTCATGCAAAGAGGAAAAGGAGGGGAAGTACAACACAGATTGTTACACATCAGTTCTCTTAAGTATCATCTTAAAAAAAAGCCTCTAATTTAAATCAGAATTTCACATCAGTCATGCATTAGTTCATTGTATATCCTTATTTTGTGATTTTTGTTATTACAAATATCTGGCCAAGTAGTATCAATGAAATACTGTGTGTGATGGTTCATGGGAAATGCAGTGAAATCAGTGAATAATTTTCTCTAAGTAGGAACCTGGAATAGTATTCATACGTGCTGAAATTTTTACATAATACAAAGTGTGTGGCCTGTTCGCATCTGTGCAGCTGAATCTACACAGCTGGTCTGGATGACCTCTGAAGCCTGTGTGGTGCAACTGTTTTATTGTTCTTGTTTTGTCTTGAGGTTTTTTGAGGCACTCCAGTGCACTGGAGTGTGGAAGCCTTGCCACAGTTGTAGTCCTACAGCACGACTTGGGGGGTACCTAACGATGAATCTCTACAGTAAAAGAAGAGATATTTCAGAACAAAACCACCTCCAGAGTTCTGGACGTGGTGGAAAAGGTTACATTTACAATAAAAGAAGTGCAGCCTAGCAGCTGAGTGTGACCTCAGGTGGGAAGCTACCAACCATCAGTGCTGCCAGCTTGTTCTCATGTCTTTTTGCTTCATTAAGGCCATTGTTAACACTTCTCCCTTGCCTGTCAGCACAAAGTCAAACAGGTGAGTTGAAAACATTGAGTCACAACTACTACAGCCAGCACTCTGGGAGGAGCTGTTGCTTGTCAGCCTGCTGTAAATAGAAGGAGCAGACAGTGTTGATTTAGACTTAGGTGGTTTTATGTCCTTCTGCACTCAGAGCGCAGGGATATACGTGCAAGTCCTAATGTTTTTGGCAATCTGATAGCAGAAAGGACTCAAAATTGGAGTATTCTTCCAAAGAAGCCATGGATGAAAGGTTTGTTAGCTGTTATATTGGGTTATGTGTGCATTTCAATTAACAGAAGAGCTGCTATTTCCTCTTAAGAAAAATTGGGCTGAAAAGAACTGAAAACTAGGAACTGGAATTGCCAAAACTGCTATGAGTGAGGCTGTGTAATGTATTTCTCCCTTTGCTTGCACAGAGAGGTACCTGATAATGCATTGCCCATGGGTATTTGGGAAGGGTTTGTGTTCAGCAAGCCTTTGGGACAACAAAGATGTCACATCCTGATAAAGGATAAGGATCCTGCACTTAATGCCTGTTGATGCTGGCATGTCATGGTGGTATTTCAGTGTTGCCTCTCTCCCTGAGCTTTAAAATAAAGACCAGGTCAGGCTGTATGCTGCATAAGGAGGGGGGGGAAAGGCAAAAGACAATCCCTGCCCCAAAGATCTTGCAAACTAAATAACTGAGTTCAGYGTGTGTGTTGAATGCGTGTCTTGGGAGCATGCTAATTATTTTTCTCATCTTGTGTCCTTATCTCAAGTGAGCCATTTATGTTTTACAACACTGTAGCTTGTGATGTCCCTTTCTGTATTTAATGATTCATGTAAATGTTAACGTGAAGTATATGAAACCTTCCTCTCTTCAGTACAGCGTGTGCTCTGTTTCCTTCTTTCTGTGCATAGACCCTCGTTTGAAACCCTCACCAAGGTGCACAAATTTGTAGTGGGCAGCAATCCTTTATCAGGGCAAAAGAAGATTCTTTTCATTTAAAGGCCCCTGTCCAAGTTAGGTTTGGAATAAATACAACAGTTTGAAGGCTGRTATGAAAATAGTTTTCTGGCTTACCTCTTTCTCATGTAAAGAATTATTAGAAAGGTGTCCCTTCTGAAGAGCAGTGAAATTTTGTATTGTTCCTCTGGATGCRACAAATGCATGCAAAATTGTTTGAAAAGCATGAGCTGATTAGTAGAAGGCAATTCACAGTAATTGTAGTGAATTAGAGAAAAAAAATAAAACAAGAGAATAACATTGGGAAGAATACATTTAATAGCATGTAATTGGTTGATGCATATTTCAATTGGGGGGGGAGAAAAGGAAAGGAACATTCTAAATAGTGTTGTATGGGAGTTACTCCAAAATGGTTTGTCCAAATGACTCAACTTTGTGTTGGTTTTAAATTACAAAAAAATACTCACACGAATTCCTTCCAGTTGCTTCTGGAAATGGTCAGGCAGAACTTATTCACTGTGATCTGTGAAAAGGTTCAGCCCCGTATGTCTCCATAAACTGTTGAGTTTAGCCCTTCATGACTTGTGGGAAAAATGAACTTCTTCAGTAATACTCTGCAACTATTTTATGCTCAATACAAGTTAATAAAATTGGAACCATTGGCCTATGACTTGAGGTGTGTGTTGTGACTTAATGTTGCAGCCCTTTTCATATGCAGGCGCTCTAAATAAACGCAGCTTCTCAGCTGAACGGGTTTGTGACATAGGTTCATTCATTCACATTAACAAATGTCAATATGGCTGTAAGAAATGATATGTGTGTTGCAGAGAAGTAGAAGCTTGTTGGAGCTGGGATTCTTAGCCTCAGTTCAAATGCCTTTGTCTCTAASCAGTTAATCAAAATATGCTGCCTCATTAATAACTCAGAGATCACATCCTGCCCCTGATATTACCCTGTTCTGTACAAATAATAAGGTCAGGGCCAGAGAACTTTGTTGAACTRCATTTTATACTGGAAAAGTTCAGTTCCATCTTGGATTTAGGGTTAATGCGGGGACATGCTCCCAGCAGTGACAAACAAATGAGTGTGATGGTGCATGATGAGTAGCCGTGGGGATGCACTCTTTGAGATAGGAGGGGTTTTGGTTTTTTTGCTGCCATCTAATAAGCACATTATGTGTTTTCAAGTGGTAAAGCAAATATATGGTGCTGCTTGCTGGAGATGGTGGAATCTAAATGTAGTTAGATGAGTGGCTGYCTGAGTACTGATCTCAGCTTGTGGGCAATCAAGAGACTTCACTGGAAACTGTAGTTACCTGGATAGATAGGAACAATTTAAAAATTACAGTGCTTTCCTTGTACCTTCTAACTGCCTTTAATCCCAAGGAAAAACCCTCTTGAGACTGGTAGAGAAATTAGACCTGGAATGGTACATTTCCATTTAGTGCTAAGTCTGACTTGAGGCACCTTGTAGTAATACAGGYGGAGCCAGACAGGGTTCAAAGCCCTGGAAAAGGCTCTGGTTGCCCGAGGGGAGCTCAGGATCAACTCCCCTGCTAGCCAAATCCAAGTGAAGTTGTTTCCTTTCAGCGCTCCCGGAAAACATCTTGAGATTCCTCTGGCAATGTGGTTGGTTGCCCTCTGACTTGCCTCCTGTTAGGCCTCTGCAGCAAACAGTGAACTGCATAAATAAGAGTGTTTGGCTAAGGATTTTAAACCAAGGGGCAGGCAGCTCTTTATTATCACTTGTTCTAATGCTGTAGAAACTATTCTTAAATTTGAGAGAGCACATGAGTATTATTCACTAGAATATTTCTCAGGTTAATCAAAGCAGAGAAAAAAGGGGGGGGGAAACAGCACATCACTGCTTGYTTCTGTGTTGATATGAGATTGATTCTCTTGAAATCACTATTTTTTATTTCTTTTTCCCCAGAAAAGCCTTATCTCATCTAGATATGCAGCTCAAAAAAAGGAACAGAGCCTGCTGGGAGACCCGATAGCAAAATCTGCTCTTGCAAAGCACCTGCTGTGCAGGTAAGTCTTCAAAATAAATATCCTTCCTGTGATGTAGACAGAGAGGAAAACTGAAAATAACCCAACCCATCTCAGTGTCGTGTGGTATTTTTCTTATCTGATCAATGAGTGAAATATATTAAAATGATAGAGTTCAAAAGGAGTTAATTGATAGGTCAAGCTTATATAGAAAGAATTTGGAAGGACAGGTAAGTTGTTCTTTAGCAGTCACTCAGATACCACCCATAGCATCTTTTCCATATGAGTTATCCAGAACAGATAGTTTAATTCCCTATGTTAAGGAATACAGGAGGAGTTAGGTGGCTTTTCTTGGTGCTTAGTAGAACATGCTTTTTGCTTACATCTCGCAAGTTTACATTTTCTTGCTTGGATTTTTTTATACAAAACAGTCCTGAGATGATAAAGATATAAKAAGTCCATTATTCCCATTTGATAGCAATTTCTGATAATGCCCCCTCTCACCCTCAGGGACTTCCTCAAATAACTGTGGTTACCAAACAGTGACCATCTGATGAAATTTTGGCAACGAAATTTTGTGGGTACCTTTCGGCAAAGGAACTAAAAATAGCAGCATGTCTTTTCTTATGGCTACTGCTTGCTGTGCTGGGGTAGAAAATTAGGAATAAATTCCAAGAAGCAAACACTGGGGAACAAACCTCAGACTTTGGATACACAAATACCGGAGATACTATTACCTCTCTACCACAGGGAGTTTTGTATATTACAATACTATTGAAGTTTGGCAAGGCCTGTGGTAAAACCATTGTATTTTTCTTGTAGCATGCAACATCAGCCATGCTTTGATGCTATTCTGTTTAGAAGGGTTTGCTCCCTACTATACCAGTGTCAGAAAGAGACAAGTTACTTAGCTAAGTATCTTTCTGTATGTGTACTGGTTTTATTGTGAGGTCCTTCTCTTTTTAGTAACATTATTGCAGGTGGTAGCATTTCTCTTTTCAAATAGAGAATATAGGTGTATTACTGGGGGGAAAAAACAGAGAAGAACTGAACAAAAAGATCAAATCTGGATTCTGAAAGCTGGGTTAAGTTATTCCATGTTGTTTCAGGAGCCTTTGTAACTCAGTGGAGCAGTAATTTTTGGTTCAGATTGGKTAAGTGGATAGACTGACTTATTCTGAGCTTCTACAGAAATGAGTATAAATCAAGGAATTACCAAGACAAAGTTTTTTTCAAATCTCCAAGTGCCAGCCTATTGCAGTGGAAATTCCAGCTATTTTTTACAGGCTCGGTAGGTTTAGGCATTTTGGATACACTTCATATCAGCAGAGCCTGCCTGGCACGCTGTCCGCTCCTGGGGCAGCGCTTAGTTTCATGGCAGTATTTTACAGATGAAATGAGTTATTCTCTGTGACTTTGTTCTAGCAGCAGGATTTCCAAGAGGAATGTCCCRTTGCTATTTCCTATGTCCATGGGTCAGTGACCCTACTGAAAATGGTTTAGTGGGTTGTACAAATCTGTCTTCCTGCGGGCAGTGAGTGTGAGCTCAGCTGCTGGCCACTTGATATAAGTGTTATAAATAGTTTAAGTTTGTGATAGTGAACTGGCAACTTGATTGCTTACCTTTCTGATTCCTTTTTTTGCCTTTTTTTTTTTTTTTTTTCTTTTTAACACTTGGAGATCAACAGTCAAACTACAGGGGGTTTCAGCTCATGGAGCCTTGGGGAAGGCATGCTATCAGTGGAAGCTCAGCAAGTGCACTTTATCGGGAGACCCCGAGTGGTTCATTTGTGGCAGTTATCTCAAGGAGATGCCCACCAGGGGATCCACATGTCCTTACTTACAGACTTCTGAGGATGGTATTTGCTAACGGTGCCAAAAAATCGACAGGTTGCCTGGATGTGAGCAGAATTTTAGAACAGGGTATGTAACCTGCTATGACTGCATTTTTTTTTTTTTTCTTTCCCCTCTCTCAGCTATGTCTGCACACGTGTTCCTTTCCCAGCATTTTCGGTCTGTAGATGCACTCTGAGCTTCCAGTTCTTTTCTCATGTGTGCTAGGATGCAGATGGCATATTTAGCAACACATGACCATGAAAATGACTGTTCCCAAAAGGGATTATGAACCTGTGATTCCTTGCTGCTTTACTCCCTTCTTTTCTCCCCACTTAGGTCCATAACAGTGTTTAGTCAGGGCAGTGTTTCTATTCACTGCACATTCTTACAAGTCTCGTAACACTTGCCTACAAGGTKGTAGTGCTGGAGCTGGCGATCACGCTGTTAAGTGACCGACCCCTGGCACCGTGCAGGGGTCTCTGAGAAGCTGGAGACTGAATTTCCCATGTGCTGAGACAAAATGGGAAACAGTTTTCAGGAGCTGCCACAAAGCGCCTCACAAATTCCTTCCTGTAAAGAGAGAGGGCAAAAAAATCCAGGTAATAGGGATAGAGTTCCAGCTGAGATAATTTTGCAAGGGGCTGCTAGAGAAGAAGTGAGAGGTCAGACCCCCTACCAGACTGAAAGCAGCCTGGCCGTGAGCAGCTATCGAACCTGGAGAGCGGATCGGGACCCTTGTTAAGCTCCTGAAAGACAGATCTGACAGCTGTGTCTCCTGAATATGGGAACCTACAGCCTCTTGCACAGGATAGTCGAATATTCATAGGCTCTTTTTAGCGACTTTTTAGTGCCCAAGTGTTTGATATGGGATGCAGTTAGAGGTATTAATAACAAGAGAGGATTAATTGCTTATTGTGAGTAAAGAAGGGCTCTGTTATTCAGCAGTGGTTTCTGCTCAACTCTTGAGATGTGGGGTTATTAGTTTTTCTGCCTCAGGTTTATTTCCCAAGGTGATGCCACTGAGAGAGGTTTTCTCAGGTTTGAAAACAGAATRTTTTGAGTCCGGTAACAGTTAATTTTCAGAATCAGGTTAGCTTTAGCATATAACCCAGGTTGTCGTCTTCTACTCCTAGAAAAAAAATTTCTACTAAAATTTCTACTAAATCAAAATTAATCTCATAATATAATATTCCCTTACTAAAAATATTTTCTCATATGAGAAGGTGCTTTTTGATTTAGGTCCTCAATGGTATAAATGAGGATTTTTTTTAATGTCTAGCTGTTTAAATAGATGTCTAATGCCTTTTATGCTGGACTCAGTGAATTTCATGTTTTTTCATCCTTTCATGGAGCTGCAGTGCTGTTGTAAATGATATCCCTTTTCCCTAGTTCCTCATCAGTGAGGAATGGTATTAATGAGGCAGAAATTAGCTGGGATTCAAGCGTTATGAAAAGGGAAATTGCCAAAAAACAAGGAGGCTTTCTCTGAGCGCAGGTGACTAAATACAGTGTTCATCTAACAGCAATAAAACATAACCTGGTGATAGATCTGCAGCAGGAAATGGTATTTGGATATTTCCTTTTTTACTGTGATAGAGGAAATTGCAAGAAATTCATGACTGTCATCACAAAATGATTCTTTCTGCTCATGATTACTCTGCTTACTATTGCTAAAAATTGAAATTGGCTTCCTGAGAACCAGGAGCCAAACACAACTTAACTCCAAAACAGTGTTTTTGCATAGCCTAAGCGTCAGGATTGTGCATAGTGAGGGTTTTGATACATATCTGTCTACATGGGCCTAAATCTTTACAGGGAGCAGCATGTCCCTCAGATGAATAGTTCTTGTAGACCTGTAGAAGGTTCCCTCTTTTGGACTCTGTAGTGCTACTACAAGCAGAGCACACTGTGTAGTGCTACTACAAGCAGAGTTCAGTGTTTCTTATTCCTAACAAAATGAAATAAAAACTATGTTTTGGTGAGCAGAGGTGGATAGAAACTTCCCTCAGCATGAAGGAGGAGCACTTAAATGCAGCCCAGAAATAACTGGTAGTACTGGGGATATCTGTACACTGCAAAATAGCCACGGTAGGGAAGGACATAAGCAGATACTCTGTAAATGGAAATAGCTCAGAGCTCTAGCTCTTGTGTTAGAGAATAAGCATGTCCCTATGTGTGGGTAGATGGATTAACTTTAAAAGCAGGTAAAACAATTTCTGAAGGCAAAAAGTATAAAGTGACACTTCCATTACAGTGACTGGCATTTCATTATTGAAATGCCTAATATGCATTTTGTGTTGGGATAATTAGTTGTCAGCTTCCAGAAGCAATTACACTTTAAATGCTACCACAGGCATTCAAAGGGAAACCTGGACTCTTTGTCTTGTGCCTGAATTGGAATTCAGATTTAAGTAACGACTTGCACAAAACAGGTTTACCTCAGAGGGAAACATGTCTTCCCTGGGGGAAATGCATTAGCAGGTAATGGGCAGTGCATGGGCACGGATTGTGTCTTGTGGAAGAAAGAAAAGATAAAGATTTATARTCGAGTTAACACATGCTGCCATGCTAAGTACAAAGTGATTTTTTTTTTCTAGTTTGGGTTGCTTTGTTTAATCTTATATTAATCCCTTCCTTGCAGCCAGGCTCTTTTGTATGGGTGCAAATGGTTTTGGATCAATTATTTTGCAAAATGATGCCTCCTACGTGGCTTGAATATGTGTTCCACCRTCTACTCCTGTCATGTATTTGCTCAAGTTATTCTCCTATTCTTTGCCATTTGTTCCTAGGGAAAACTGTTAAGGGTAGGCTCACATGTACCAAATCAGCCAAAAGATATCATAACAAATGAGGAAAGTCAAAGCAATCATAGTAACACGTAGATGGCAATAGGTTCTTTTTCCAGGTATGCTGCACGCCTTGTGGACACGGCTGCCATGTGAAAGGGTGTATGCTACCTTTTAAACTTTATATTTCTGCATTTACAGGCATTTTCTACTAGAATAAGATGCAACCAAGGCTTTCCAAAGCTTAGTGTGAGAAACTAGGCCTGTGGCAGAGTCATGCAGCTACAATGTCAGAAGTCCACATCAAAGGCATGTTCAAGTTGCACTTGCATTTGACTAGTTTGATACAATTATGCTTTAATCTCCTTTTATCTGTCCTCTTGGCACTTTCATTTTCTGCAAACTGCTATTCCTTGGGCCAGAGAGTTCAAGTGAGATTGATAAGAGCAAACACAGGACAAGTCTAATGTCAACATTCAAATACTGTTGTTCTTGGGTTATAGATTTCAGGACTGTCCTCAATTGTATGGATTTTTAGGGTAGTTAGAAAAGAAGTTAGTTAAATATGAAGAGCCTTTGCCTATGGGCTTTTTCACTTATCGTAGAAGTGAAGCTGTCTTTGCCATTGAGGGCAGTAGCTTTTAAATATCATCCAGTGCTAGAGAAAAGGAAGTAGAAGATTGTCAGTTAAAACTGTGGGKTTTTTTCTTTTTTTTCTCTCCMCCCTGCAATATTATAGGCTACCCAGCAGTGTGGAGAGGCTGTTACTAAGCAAAATGCAGTAGTGCTTTTGATGTGCAGATCTATTAGGACTTCGGGTGTCTCTCTCACTGGGAAGGTGTTTGCCTTAGTTCCATGTGCACTGTTGGTCTGGTTTGTAAGGATGAACAGCTGTTTTGTTGCTGCTGGATTTTCCGTGGAAAAATGTTCCCCACGGACTTGGTGGTACAATTGCATCTTTCTGGGCTTTGAGCTTCCTCCAGAACAGCATGACTGAAATATAAAATGAACCTTCACACATAGATTTCTCTTGGAGGACTAGCTGTTTTTCTTATAGCATCTTGAAGGGAGTATATTAGGAAGCAGGTGAATATCTAAACTGTTCTTAGTTACCATTTATAGTGTCTTTGCAAATGTTTCTAGCTATATTCCCACTCTGTAAATGACACGTAATTGGGTTAAACGGAGTCATGCGCAACATTTGTTGGTCAATTACCTTTTAAATTAAGTATGTTTTCTTAATTAAAATGCAATTTTTTCTTCCACATGATGCTCTTTTCTAAATAGGTGCTTAATATATCTAAAATCATCAGTTGTATTTGTACACAGAAGCTAARTTGAATAATGTTCTATTAAGGATGCATGCTTTTGTAAGGGACCGGGCACTTCTATTTTGGTGTGTATGGGATATTCTCAGAACGACATCAAATAAGCAAAATTCTAAATATGAAATCAGATGTTACTTGTTGTTACTCTTTGCCAACAGTGAGAGGTAAATAGGACCATAAATATAATAGGTATAATAATAATATTTATATACAATACTGTGATAGCTGCAGCATGGAGTTGGTAACTGCTTATGTTAGCAGTATGTCAGATTATTTTTTTGGATGAGCAGTCAGTTTCCACCGTACAATTTATACATGCATTGAACACACTGATAAAATGTGTRTGTGTGTGAGTAACTCCAAGTTGTATCCTGCTGGTGTCATGCATATCGTGTAGAAAATACAGATCATAAGTTTGATCAGAGGTCTTTGCCCRGTATTTCCTTATTTTCTTCCTTCTCTTACTCATCCTTCCTTCACATGTGATGACAACGGGACTYGTTTTAGGGCCTGAGAACGAGAGAGTAGTGTCATACACGTCTGCTTGCCTGTTGTTTTAAAATCCATCCTTAGCAAGCAATTTCATTATCCCCTTATCTTTCCTCTACAGTATATTAAATAGCTGCCTTAAAGTTTTATGGAGGGAAAAGAGAAAATGTGATGAATTAGACTCAATATTCAACTGCTTTTTTCCTTAAGTGTAATATAGAATTATTTTGTTGTAGTGCTATGGGTAAAAACCTTAAGCCTTTATATCACCAAAAATTCATGTCGGTTATTTTCTTGGAACTAGTATCTATCAGATTGGCCCAATTTCCATCATTTTTATGCTGGGAAAACTTGATAAAGAGTTACCAGCTTCTGTTTAATGTGACTTTGAAAAGAAAGTGTATTCAACTGTATCTGAACTCGAAGCATTTGGATAAACTTTTTCTTTCCTTGGATTTGCCGCTGGCTTTGTTGCTGAACTGTATTTCCTGCCTCCTGAGTCGGTGATCAGGTCATTCAACGGAGGTTACCAGTTTCCCTCAGGAACTTAAGACTGTGCTGCTAAATCCACGCTTGAATTTACTTCTATCCTGCTGCCTGATGTGCCTCAAGTTCAGCTTCTATCTCCCTTCTTGTATAGATACAAAAGCCCAAAGGCAGCTGTTTCTGCATCAAATGGGAAAGTTAGACATGCAGCAATGGCAGTGCCTTGGTAGGACATAGTGCCTTTCCCTTCTTGCTAGAAGCATTGTGTGTGCAAGCTGTTCTCAGAAACGCATCTTAAACTCCATTTTAAAAGCTACCTCTTCCTAAGGCCTTCCATGCTCTACTCTGTTGGAAGGTTGTGTCATAATATGATTGTGCCAAGCATATGGAGGAAAAACTTGAAAAATTCATGTTGGATTTTACTTGTGATCATTTTGTACCTATTTGTTTGCAGAGATATAGATATTTAAGCATGTAATACTACCGTTCCCCACCTAAGCAGGCCTTATCTATGCATGTTCCAGGTCAGTGTGTAGTTGGTAAGGAAAAAGCATGGTGAGATAACTCAAGTATTGATGCTATACAATTATTTCTTCTGTGGCTCTGAGGTGTCTCTTTCTTTTTAAATAGGGATTACCAATGTGTGTGAAAGTAACAGTTAATACGATATTGTGATATGAGTGTGAGAGGGCAATATTTCTTTTGAGTGTTTGCAACAGCATCGCTTTGGCAATTCTTAGTTGATTTTAATTAACGAGCAGCCATTTGCTTCCTCGGTCATTTCATGTGGATGAATTCCCAGCCTCTAGAAGTTGCTACAGCTTTTAGACCAAAAGTTTTTGACCTTGAATAGTGTACACTCTAATTCCTTACCAYTTCTGTTTCAGTTTTTTGTAGTAAGATATACTTATCCTCTTGAGTCACTGCTCTTACTTGCTCGATGGCTTCAAGTGCTGTTAGAATATTCCTACTTCTTGTTTCAGCACCGTGAATGAAAGTTTCAAGACTCCTACAAATCCAGTGATTAAGGTCTCCACAAATAGCCTGGTATTTTTCAGTCTACCCACTGTGTTCTTGCTTGATTATTTTTAGTTCTATTGCTCAGCCCTATCATGGCCAACATAACGTGGCACTGTAAAATAGTGAATCAGACAACTGCAGTGTCATTAGGGTGACCTCAATAAAATGCAGGAATTTAAAGCAGATCTTGAAGGAAGAGATAATGAAAGCAGCTGTASTGCTGTTATAATTGCTGTGGTCTAAGGACATGGGCCAGAAAAGCTGTAATTAAAGAAACAGAGATAAAGAAAAAAGGCTGGAGAATGAAACAAGGATTTTTCCAAAGATAGATGGTCTGAATAATCAAATGGCTTTCAGTGCGATAATTGATTTTCTGAGCAATGTGATAGATTTAATCTGGGTGGACTTCAAACGTTCTTGACTCCTCTGCTTAGAAAACCAATTGTCACTTCCAAGTCAGCCATTGGTAAACCCAGAAAGCAGGGACTTTGGAATTGCTTCCCACTTCTCTCCTTGGTTGGGAATGATGGAAGCAGAAAACGTTTCTAGCTCTCCCACTCCCGGGGAGCATGGTCATGTCACTGCCACTCCTGACAGATGTAGCACCCAGCATCTGTGCAGCTTATTCCTGCTTGCAGGTGSCCCGTCACTGTTCTGGCGGGACTGTTGCTAGCACTTGTGGCTAATAAATCTCAGCTRTAAGTAAGCTATAAGTAAATTACTCATGGTCATGTTTGCCTGTCCTGTTTTATAAATCATAGAATGCCGAAGGTTGGAAGGGACCTCAGAGGTCATCTAGTCCAACCCCYCTGCTCACGCAGGGTCACCTAGAGCACGTGGCACAGGGCTGCATCCAAGCRGGTTTTAAAGATCTCCAAAGAAGGAGAMTCCACAAGCTCTCTGGGCAGCCTGTTCCAGTGCTCTGTCACCCGCACAGTGAAGAAATGCTTCCTTAAGTTCCTGTGGAACTTCCGATGCTTCAGTTTGAAGTGGTYAGTCCACCACTGCAAAGAGGCYRKCCCCCTCCTCCTCMCTSCCTCCCTTGAGGTATTTATACACGCTGATCAGGTCCCCCCTCAGCCTYCTCTTCTCCAGGCYGAACAGACCCAGCTCTCTCASCCTTTGCTCATAGGGYAGATGTTCCAGGCCCCTGATCATCCTSGTAGCCCTGCKCTGGACTCTCTCCAGCAGCTCCACATCCCTCTTGTMCTGGGGAGCCCAGAACTGGAYGCAGTACTCCAGATGTGGCCTCACCAGGGCTGAGTAGAGGGGGATGATCACTTCCCTCGACCTGCTGGAGACGCTCTTCTTAATGCACCCCAGGATCCCGTTGGCCTTCTTGGCCACCAGGGCACACTGCTGYCTCATGGTCATCTTGTCATCCACCGTKWCATATATTTATTTATTCAAGTAATCCAAGCTTACCTCAATCTGTACCTGTCACTTTTTGGCCTATCTTGGCCTGCATACAGGGTACAGATTATACTCTTCCTCCTTTTGACAACTTCTTAATTGCTGTAGCTGTCTGTCRGTCTCTGGTTTAGACTATTAAGACAGTTTTTTTTCCTCATCTTACCCTGTRCATGTTCCATCTTTTCTAGACTTCTCATTTTTTTGGTGCCTTTACACTGATTTTATTAAGGACATTTTATTAATGTCTCTGTTAGCGTGTAGTGGCCAGGTCTTGACACAGTGCTTCACCTGTGGCTTTCTTCATGTTAGATAGAAGGGCAACTGTGGTGATAGATAACTGTGGGATAGAAGGGCAACTGTGATAGTTTTATAAATAATAGTTTTTATGCCACAGTCRAAGAACAATGCTCTTCTCAAGCATAATGTTACCAGAAATAAGTAAAACCCATTTGCTCACTATACGACCGTTTCTAAAACTTTTTGCAAAGGTTTACAAATAACACAATAGCAGAAATGATTAACATGCAATTGCATAGATTTACTGAGGACCTCAGACTCTGTTGCTAGATGCCATATATACAATTCCAATGATTTATTGCTGATAATGAAAACGTTAAGAGATGCAGGTAGTACCAACCTCGCCAGGTAAGTGAGATTAGTTGGCTCAATGTTTCCCTACCTGCCAAATAACAGTGCTATCCATAACTCTACTTGATGGCATTAAAATACAAAAATTAGCTCTTAGGACAATGTAGTAGCAGAACTTTGCACTAGCAAATACCATTAGGTAATTTTATTGCAAGAATATAAATTCAGAAGATGTGATGGGAAAGCGAAATGTATTGTTTCGCAGCCGCTCTTAAATAAACATTTCAGCTTCTTTCTTCCCCTGGTTCCCAAAGCTTCTCCCAGTTGCAACAGATACAGATGCAAAAATAAGTAAAATCTGTCTTGGTGAGTGGTTGGTTGGCAAAAATAAAAAGGAGGGGAAATGCATTTAACAAAGGTTAGTACTTATTTTGAAGGGTATCAGCATTTATGAAAATGCTGTGCATTTTTCCAGGAAAAAAAAAAAAAAAAGCAATCCTCTGTATAGGGTCAGTTATAAATTTGCTTCGCGCTGTCAGCTACTGCCCAGGTCTAAGAGGAGTATTTCCCTTGCTATTAAATTTTACTTGTAACAAATTCAGTATTTGTGCCAGCCACAGCATTCTCACAGCTCTCACAGAATTACTTTCTTTCTGTTTTATCCCTGCAAAAATTCTCCGCTTTGGAGCRTTAAGGCTTGCCAAAGTGGCAGCTGCATTACAGCTTGGGCAGCTCGGTGATTCTCTTCTTGATGCCAGCTCCCATCTTTGCTCAGAGAAGCAGCATTGGAGAGAGCAGTGAGAGGTGAAGTCAAGGGCTGTCAAGTGCARTGTGGCAGAAGGATAATTTTCAGTTCAGGTGTTTGCTGGGAGCTGGAGTGAACAGAACCTGAGCAAAAGAGAAGAGTGGAGGATGTGACCCTACAGGCCCCTAGCCTATCCCTCCAGAACTCATTTATTAACCTTCTGGGGCTTATTCAATGTTATCCTCTTCTCAGAGATGGTAGTGGTAGTGCGGAGGAGCGTCAACAGAGTTGCCAGTAGTTTTATCTCCAGCCTAAAAGAAATCTGCTTGAGTGGCCCTTATTCCATGTGACCTTCTCAAAAAGTCTCCCAACTGCAGCAATGAGAATGGAAGCTGACTAAGGCTTGCAGTTGGTTTTAACTTGAGCCCTCCTGCACCTTCCCTCCCTGCAGCTTCAGGTGGTATTAGCGACAGAAGAGCTATAAAGGGGGAAAGATAACCAAAGTTTTAGCCTCCTCTTGTCTTGGAATGCCTAAAGAACTGATAAAAGACCAAACCTGTTAAAAGAACAGTGTTCCAGTATGAAACCACTTGGGCAAAAAATAATGTGGCTTGGAGTGAGTCTAATATGTCTTATATAGTATAGTTGTGGCAAAATATGATCGTGCACTCCTAAAAGGTGCTGAGTTCATTCCAAGCCTAGTTTATGGCTTTCAATTTCCACTGCAATCAAAGTCGAGTATAGAGATCTATTCATCAGCATTACACTGAAGAGCCAGCCTCCACTGCAATGTGCTTTCAACCTCAACTTTTGCTGAAWTTTTTTTAGCTGTGAATAATTCCAATTTTTATTCCAAATGCTTAATAAACACTGACAGCGTCTTCATTCATGGCCTCTTAATCTTTCATGAGATATGATTCTTCAGCCTTGTTCCTTATTATGTTTTATTGCATCTACTTCTTCTGTATGTGGATTGGAAATAAAATAAACTCGATGAGCAAGTTTCAGATAATCCTTTGCTGTCCAAGCTGATATTTTGGATAGCAGCTTAAAATGCAAGATTTTATTTTACTCTTACTTCATTTCTCATATCTAAGTGGTAAAACCTGAAAGGGYAAATAAAACACAAGAATTACTGTCAGATAGAACAATATAACCTCAATTTTTTTTTTTTTTTTGCTCCAGAGCTGACTGTTTCACAGTGCAAAAATTCCTCATATGGAAAAATATTCCTTCTGTGTGATTCTTTTAATAACTTACAAGCCYTTCTATAGGGAGTTTGTATAATCACTTCATATTAGAATTCACAAAACCTTGCTGTATAGTGATGTGCTCATAGTCTTCCAAAAATACGTTAAGTAAATTTTAAGACATTTTTTTATATTTCTTCAGCAAAATAGTGATATCAGCAGTCTTGCTTGCATTGTCTGTATTCATGCCAACTTTTCTGTCAATGTAATACTGATGAATAACCACTAAATATATAACAGCATTTATTTACTTGGGATGGCAACATATTAGCTGGGGTGACAAAGAACTGTTCTTTCTCCTACTGTCTAAAAGGAAGTTAATTGTATTGTGTGCTGCCGTAATAGAAACAGGTAAAATTACACCCAGCAATAAAGTAGTGGTGCATTTTGCAGGCTCCGAGTATGAAAAGTATTTAGTTTCTAGTTTGCAAATAAATTGCTTTTCTCACATTTGTGGCTGGGTGCCAGAATTGTAACAGTTCAGTCAAAAGAAGGCCTTTTAATTGCTGCACTCTTGCAACGACAGGTTCTGTGTCAACAAAAAACTTGTCAAATTCATGAAAAATTTAGTAGAATAAAGAGTCTAATCATCACTGAAACATGGATGAAATGGATTCAAAATCTGATGGACTTTGGGCGGAAAAAAAAGGGGGGTTTATATAGCTTGCTTGCCCTTATGTTCTTACTATATTAGTGACAAATGTTTCTCATGTACCAGCTATTCTTGCTGCTCACATTGTGGGATTAATTTTAGATCTTTTTGAAAATGGTCTYTTATGAATATTGAAGATGTTTGTGGTTTTGGATATGTAATATGACATGTTAGGTTGAGTGTTGAATTCTGATGTTAAGATCTACATTTACATATTAATTTACTGTGAATATGGGCTTGGGTTCTGTAATACACTAGAATATACACAACAACTTTTTTCTTAGTGTGTGAAGGATGCTGCATATTTCCAAATTTCTTCTCCTTAGGGTTCTTAATTTTACTGTGCTCCTGAAGTTCTCAGTCTGCTCTTGGCTTTGGAGTTTGATCTTCTGGATGGCTTAGTGATATTGTATGTTCTACTTGAGTTAAGAAATCATAATGGAAATATTCAGTTCATATATTTATAAGGCTCCTTGACTTATTCTTTGAGCACTTAGCAGCCCGTAAACCTGTCAAAAGTGAGGTTAGCAATAGGCAGGCAATATAGAGCAGGGAAATGGTGAATGAATGTTAGGGAAATATAAAGCACTTTAAAATGTGGAGGGGAATGGAGGGAAAAATGGTACTTTTTTGCAAAAGGTTGGGTGATGTGTGGGAAGTGCCACGGAAAGACTTTATCATTGAAAGCATTCAATGAAGCCAAATCTCACACACAGGTCTTTCAAGCATGTTAATATGCTTTCAAAGAATGTTATTCACCTGGCTAAAATGAGCACTGATGACCTGAGCAGGACTGTTTGCATAAGCATGATTTATCTACTGAGTTTTTTTCTGAATAGTAATAGTGTGCAATRCGAGGTCTGAGTAAATGTCAGCTGCTGATGCTTCAGTGGCTCCTTCACCTAARTATTTCTAGATTCTGTTCCTTTCCCTGAAGCCTGCGGATGGGTTGGTTTTCGTTTTGTTCCTCTGTGATCCTGTTGYTCAATTTTCTTGGATTTTTCTCTTTCACATGATATCCCAAGAAAATAGTAGTTYATTTAGCAACGACTGTAGTTCATTCTGTCTCCACATCATGTTTTTTGGGGAGGTATGCCTCTCTTTTAATAGCAGACTTCACATATTGCTATTGGAATAAATGTGTATTTTCTGTAATTAGTCAGGAATAAGTGCAAAATTTCAGTCACCATGACCAGGTAACTCGGAATGGTATCTGTTTGATTYGTAACCTTAACTGTGATTAGGAGGCCTACAGTTAAGTTTGGATATTTTGTCTGCATCTCAAACACATTTTTAGGTCTAAGTAACACTGGTCATGAACAGAAACACAATTCTGTGATTCAGAAATGAGTCATCTTCACCTATTATTTTACCTTGTCTTGATTAAGAAACTGACAGAGAAATGCCCGAAGAAATCTGGAATTTTAGTCTTCCTGTTCAGGGGGCAGAGGGGGAGAAATGATCTAAACTCAGTTTGTGGTGACCCATCTCTTGGATTTTCCATTTTGCTCCCATGTTGAAGATAAACATGGATTTGCAGACCTCTTCTTGATTATTTTCTTTCTTTCTTTTTTCCTCAAAGATACCTCTGAAATTAAATAGGTTCAGCTCGGTTGATCCTAGTGCAATTAGTGCTGCAACTCTTCCTAACGGATTGTCTGCGCTTTGTTCCTCCTTCCACAGACTCGCCTCCTCTGAGCAAATCTCTGCTGTAGATCACTGCTGTTTAGCACTACCAGTTTCCTATTAACATCTAATTTAAGAAAGTTCCCCACTTGGAGAACTTATCCTTTCCTTTATGACATAATTATACATAAACTACTTAGTGCAGAAGAGAACTTATTTTTCTCATCTGGAGCTGAGATGCTGAGACTGCTGGATTGCTGGTTGTAGGGTTTTATGCTTAGGAAGCAAATCCGAAGTAAGCTGAAGCAATTTTGAAGAATTATTCTCTTGAAACTTAAAAAAAAAGTAACCTGATGCTTAACTTTCCATTATGGTTTTGATTAAWTTAATTATAGTCTTTGACTATGTCTTATAGATTTATGTCCCTAGTAAGCATGACTGAGCCGAATTCTCTGGTAGCTGAACACCAGTGGCTTTAATTAATTTTATGCCTTTATAGTTTTCTATAGTTGTATTTTAAATATAGCCTACTTAAAGGAATATTAGAAAACTTTAAATCTGAGGTCATTGGTTTTGTTCCCCCTTCCGAAAGTCTATCTTGCTTTAAACAATTGACTTCAGACTTTATACACGTGTGTTCTTGTTGTAAATTGTTAGGCACAAGGAAATTAAATTTATAAAACCATATCTGCTTCACTGAGTAAATATTTCATGGTAAAGGCACTAGTGTGAATCTTCTAGAACCTTTTTGTGTAAAAGAAGTATTGCCCAGCAGAGTTCATCTGAAACACAATAGAGGAGAACTCTAAAATGAGGAGTGATGTGAATGTTCTCATTTGACATGTGGCCAGAAGATTATGAACTTTATTCCTTGATATTACAAGCAACCCTGTCATAAAATCCATTCAATTAACTCTACATTTCTTCCTGAAGATGGTGGTATTTTTCTGCTACTAATGAAGCCCATTCTTCCCATGTTTATAACTTCTGAATTTTAGCTTATGTTTGTGATGAGTTTGACTGCTACTTAGTGTGATTGCATCATATTGCATCATTTTTTTTCCTTTTTTGCTGAATTTACACATTACCCTTCATTTTCCAAGGCTAAGTAAGGTAGCTGTAGTGATTTACCCCATTTAGTAGGAATGCAGGAAGGTGCAATAAAACAAGATAGGCCTTTCACCCTCATTGCTGCCTATGCTCTAGAAGAGCTGAGCACCACATGGATTTTTGAGTTCAGGAAGTGGCAATGGACTTAAAACTGGCTGGATTCAGAGGGTTGTAATCAGGAGCACCAAGTTGAGAGGGAAGCAAGGCACTTCCAGGGATCAGTACTATGCTTAACATACTGATTAATGAGCTGCAAGACAGGATACTTTGCAGGTTCACAGATGGTATGAAACTAGGAGGACTGGATGATACCCCAGAGGGTTATCTGCCAATCAGGGAGACTTCAACAGGTCCTTATCAGTACTTACAAATAGAGGAGAATGAAGCAGATGGGACCAGGCTCTTCTTTGTCCTGCCTGATGACAGGACAAGGGACACTGAGCACAAACTTGTGCCATCTGAACATAAAAAGCTTTTGCGTGGAGAGKGTGGTTTGCTGCTTTCTCTTTGGAGGGTCTCTACCGCTGAAGARGAAATAAGAAAATGTGGGCTTGTTCTGGAGCATTCTGCACTGAAGAAGTGCAGTGTCCTGCTGCACTGCAAACAAAACATGCTTCACAAAAGCATGGGCTAAAGAGGAAGCTATGTATGAGCAGAGCTCAAGGCTAAAAATTAAATAGAGCTTTCCAGCCTTGGGAGGGTACCTGCCTCAGGGTAAAATTTAGCAATTGCCCTGTATTAAAGGAAGGCAGTTAAGATTCAGATGTGGTTTCATAGCAAAGCATAAGGTCATCATAGTCCAACGCTGTTTCTTCCTTACGAGTATTCAGTCCCATGTAAATGCTTGCCTTGCTGTCCAGATGTATGAAAGAGATATAGCTGGCTCTGGCTCTCTGGGGAGTGAGTAACGTGACAATACAAGGGAAGATAAAAGGGATCTTCTCCTTTGCTTTTGTGGTCAACTAAGCCATTAGGGAAAACTAATGAATAAGTATCACTTAAAACAGTGAGATTTTGGAAGTTTTTGTCTGGATACTTTGAGGAATAAGTCATAAAGGTAATGGCTGTGTGTTCACGACAGTATTGTTTCAGCGGATTTGAATCRCTGCAATTGCCTTTCCATTATTCAGTAATGTTAGATAACAGACTTCCCTTCTGTAAAATTTCTCTCTTTACTAATTTGGGCCTGGACAAATGCTATAAGGTATTTAGCTTTCTTAATTAAAGATACCAACGAAGCACGATGCGTGACAATGACGCTGTCGCTGACATTCTCTCTTTTAAAGAAGTAGATTAATTTAAAGTTTTTAACCAGCTGCTCCATAAATTCTGATGGCAATTACTGCACAGTGGTTTATAGCAGCCTAGAAGACATAGGCCTTGTTTGCAGATCAGGACTGTAGCCATGTSAGACTGGGAACAAACTTGCCTGTTAGAAGCAACAGCATCCTCTAAATGAGGGTAAGGTTGTATTTTGCCCGATTATTTATTGTTGGTCCTTTTTTAATATATAKTGCTGAACCGCTAAAATAGTTGTCTAGTTTGATAATTCTGCTTCTGAATTGTTTTGCTGATGTTCAGATAAGCCTGCCAGAGAGTAAACTTACTGGCACCTTTATATTCCTTAACCGTGAAGGCGCAGAGCAGTCTGAGTTCTCATGTGGACCCTTTTTCATCTTGGGTTCCTTGGTCACTTATTCTACATAGCTCAGAGTAGAGCGTAAGCTGCTTGGACCAGACTCCAGCCTTCACCTCATTAAATGTTCTGCCAAGCTACTCCAGAACGGGCTCAGAAGTAATCTTCCACATGGATAATTGTCAGCAGAATTTCATTTTGTGTTTTTTACAGCTCCAAGTCCAATTAGTTTTCAATCTTGACTGGCACCTTTGGGCACCAGTGAACCTGCTGAATGCACAATAAATGAAATAAATGAAAATAAATGATATTTTCCTTTTTTTCCCCCCCTTAACTCTTGCATTTCTGTCACAGCAGGGTCATAAGCTAACGAGAAACACTAGATGACAAGATTCAAAGCTGACTTTTTTTTCCCAACAGAGAAAGGATACTGCTTAAATAAAAGCTCTGCAAATGACCCTTAAGTTTTCAGTCTTTTTAATAGATTGGATAGTTTTGACTCGCCCAGTTCACTGCCCATACACACAGCAGTATACAATACAAAATATATATGACATTGTTAGTTGCTCCATATGGCTAAAAATGAATGTTTTATTGCAAGATATTAATTAAGAATGAACTGAAAACCCTATGCTCTGGGCTGTAAGATATTCCTACAAGTTCTTTCCACAGCTAATTTTTTAACTAAATTTTAAGGAGTTAGGAAACAGTTGCTTCCTTTTTCCACAAGCTTATGTTTATTCTGTTTTCTTCCTCTTCTTCCTTTTATAGGTTCTCGTAATTTCCTCCCTTTTATTTTCATTTCATTTTTCTAAGCTCCATAACTGTACCTTAACAAACTTCTGGGATGGTTGCTCTGCTTGCAAATACRGGCCATCTACAGTCTATTTATGTGTGAGTTAAGTTCTGTTATAAACCAAAAGCTGTATGATAGAAGTAACTGTCATACATCTTTCAAGAGGCTCTCTGTCCACTGATATACAAGTGCTCTGAGGCACTTCAAACAACTAAGAAATTGGCCTTGAGGATTTTAATATTTTTTCCTTTTTCCCACAAATGACAATTCCCTTCCTTTTTTTTCCCTCTAAATCTTCATTTCAATGACATCTAGTGTGCAAATGTTTCCAGTTGAAGGTAATCTGAGTTTTCTCTGTGAATCTCTGTTGAGAGAATGGTGTGACTGAGGCCTATGTAGAAGTGGTTCCTGGAGAGGAGGGAATACCTGAAAAACAGGTATACATATATAAACATATGCACATTAACACATGTTATGAGTGTGTCATCACTGTTCCTGGGCTGTCAAAAGGAGATGTCAAGAGTCTTTGAAGGACTTGTGGAATGAGAGGAATGAGCGCCCCATTTTGGAGCGAGTAGGAGGTAGGGACATCGTGTCCACAGCTGTTAATAGAGCTGAGGGTTTTTTTGTTTACAGATAAACTCTCATTTGTCACTGATTTCAGGTATCTGCCAGATTTCTAGGGCTTTATTTAAACCGTGCCTGAAAAGAGCATGACAAGGTGTGAGGATATTTAAATTGACTATGAACATATGCCTGATGTCAAGGGGCAACTCAAACAACAGCAATATGATTACATGCACTAGTGAAACCAGATGGAGGCAATAAGTAAAATGACTTATGATGATGATTTACCTGCTGCAGGTTTTTACTTATTTCTTTTTTTTTAATTCAGAAGCTCTTCAGAAGCTTCCATTTATTTACCAAAATTTAATCTGGAGAGTTAGAGACAGTGTCACATAATAGAGGTTTTGTTCGATTAAGAGAAGAGCGTGATAGCACATTTCTATACCCTTTTGTGATTTGTGTATGTCAGGCATGCACTCCATTACAAACTGTTTCTGGCCTTAACTGCTATAAGACTTGAGCTATATTTGTTTTGTCACCCAGACATATTCCTGCTATTAAGTCTTGGATAGCAGCAGGGCCTCATCTAATGAAAAATAATGACTTAAAGAACTCAGAAAAGTGTATTCCAAGAAGAATCCAGCAGCACATCACACATTCTGAATTGTGTTCAGTCTTTCTTTTTTTTTTTTTTTTTTTTGCAGGGATACATGTGACATAAAAATGTGTATGAAGGCTATTATTTTTTTTACGCCTGCAGTCTCTAAGGATGTGAGTGCTGCATTTAGTATGGTTGATTATAATGTTCTATTGGATAAATTAACCTCCTGGGGTTTGATGGTTCAACTAGGAAATGCATCACTGCTTATGCAAATCTAATGTACTAAAGAGACAATTTGGGGAGGGATTTCCCTTTTTTAGTAATTGCAGAAATGGGGAGATTGTGACACATTGCTTTGTCTAATAGTTTTCTATTAATATATTTAATAATCCTTATTCTGTGCTTTGCTTGTTAATTGCATAAACATCCCTGAGCTGGAGGTTTTGTGAGGAGGAAAGTGATTGAAGAGATAAAGAGATCGATGAATTACTTGCTGAGGAAATTCCTGTTTATTTCTTTGGTTTTAAGATTGTAGTTATTTTGGGAGTGAAATGCTTTACTGTTGGTGGAAAACGCCAGGCTGAAAAGCAGAGATTGAAATTTTCTATCCCCGAAATCAGTGAAGCCATCAGGAGCAGTGCTGGTTTCCCCTATGTTGTTCTGCTAATACACCTTAATCTCTCCTGGGGGACTTTCACTAATCATGGCTTTTCTATTGAGGCTGCCAGCAGGGATTTTGGTTTCTGCCAGTGCTTTCCTGGCTTCCTGGTTTGGATACTTCTCTCACTGCAGGAAAATCCTTCAAAAGACAACACTCACCAAGTCATTTCATAAATGGTTTCATGCGTGTTGAGCTTTATGCTGTCCATAATTGATTGTATGTTCATACAAATAAGATAGAATGATTTTTTTAGTGCATTTTATGTTAATTGTGTTGCCACAGTGTTTTAAAGGAATTATTAAAGTTTAATTTCTTCAGAAAATTTGGGGGTTTTATAGACCGTTTCCCATTGAGGAGCAATTCAGAAATAGTACTGTTGTAGCTGAAGCAAACGGAGCTTGAGGAAGCTCAAACTGTTGACAAAAGCATCCTTTAAATTTTCAGGATCGCATAAGGCTTTAAATTCATCAGTTAAAAAAATGCAAGTGGYTTCTGAAGAATATTTCTTGTATTTGTAGCTGTGTCTTGTAGCTTTTCTGTTCAGTAAGAGTGGACTAAGAATGGTGGCCTCTGAGATGAATTTTCTGAAAGCATTTGAGGTAACAACAAGCCTGACCAAAAGGAATAAGGGGAATACCAAAGAAGCCCATGACAAAAGCAGAGCAGTAAGGTTAGTTGTATGGGTGGAGTGACTGGCAGCAGGTCAAAAAATTTGTATTTTTGACAGATGACAAATTTTATAGTTGCTGTTTGCGTAGCGCTGCGTCATTAATACCATTCCTTTGCAAAATGCCACWTCTTAGTATGCGCACCGATTAAATATCTTACTTGGCACCTTTAGTTTTCCAGTAGTTTAAGTGTTGCAGGAACTAGAATTAATTTGCCTGTCAGGCTCTCTCTCCRTCTCCCTAACCACGCTAAATAAAGCAACTCGCACGCGGCTGGCGCGGCAGATGGACCGACTAGCATGCAGACAGCTGTATGTGCACAGCACTCAGGTGCCAATTGATTTTGCTGTAAAAAAAGTTAAAAAATAACTGGTGCCTTTCTGCACAGGAGCTGTCTAACAGTGTCCTGCAGTGTTGTGCCTGTTCCCCAAGCTTGGTGCCTTTTTAGGTCTTTGAACTAATGCACTTTAAGTTAGAGTACACGCCAGCTGCCAGCGTGGGTCTGAGCTCCTCCTCTGTCCCAGGCAGGGGCCAGCAGCAGATGCTTAGGAAAAGASCATCAAAATCACATCAAATTCCTAATGACCGTTGTCTTGTGCAGCTTCTCTACTTGCAGCAACCTGCAGTTTGAGAAATTCCTGAGCCAGAAACATGTGGGCCGTGATGCTTCCTGGAACTTAACTTAGGTGAATTTATCTGATAGGCTTTTTAACACAAGTGTATCTTTTGGTTCCATAAGAGCTTATGGCAGAGCTCCAATTCCCTYGGGTGTTTTGTGGAAGAAAAGATTATTTCTTTTAAGCCTACTTTGTACTTTGTAATGATMAGATACTACTGAATTGTGCTGTGAGGAAAGGCAAATAAGGATACATAGTCACATTATTTCCTCTGTAGTTTGTCTAAAGTGAATTTATAGTTGCTCAGAGAAGCCATGTCATTCTGTTGATGATTTTTGTTGACTTTCTGGTATATGCTTCAAAAAGGTATAGAAACACTAGGAAAAAAAAAATGACTAGGATGCCTTCCATGTTAAGGAATTCATGTATCTGTTTATACAGAAGTTAACAGGTTATTCTACTTTCCTAAASATTTTTTGTTATTTTCGGTATAATTTTGGGGGCTCTTTTTGAAAATTCAGATTACATATATAGAGATTTATGCATAACGTCTTCAAGCTTTTTTTCCATAAAAAATAATTAACTTAGGGACAATTCTTTTGTATGTGTAATTAGCTTGTGATACTTCTTTCCATACTTACTAGTCTGAATTTTCTGATAAGCAATTTCATCTGTCAGTTTATTATTAGCCATTTAGTATTATGAGATCCTTCTGTGACTCTTCACACTCAGCTTTTAGATTTGATTCTCTGCAATAACTTTCTATCATTAGGAATTTTTATCACTTTATTATTCACTCCTGTCACGGTCTTTTTCCAAGAGATGCCCCTAAAAAGTAGCTTTATTGGTGGTCATCTCTTGTGTTGTGAGAACTAGTACTTTCTGTCTTTTTTCGCTCCTTAATTTTGACTCTAGTTTCCAGTATATATGTGTGTATGAAAGAGATATCTCTCTTGTCTAATATCCACTTAAATTCTCCTTCAATGCAAAACTTGACACACACACACACACACACACAAAAAAAAAAAAAAAAAAAAAAGCTTTGGCCTTTGAAGTGCTCATCTTATTAGTATGCACCTTAACTCCTGTAATTTTTTAAATTTATAGAAAATTTAGTAATCTCTTCTAGGAGTCTCCACCTAGGAGACTTTCCATTTCCAAAATGCCTGAAAATAGATGGACATATGGCAGTTGTTACATTTATTGGTTGTTTATAGGCCTTTTTGTGCTTTGCTGCTGCAAGTGCTTTTTCGGTTTGATGTATGTCATTCCTGTTTTAATTCATTGGAGTTCATGTTTTCTTTTATGCCTCTATCTTTTAGAGGATTATCTTTTTGCTTTTCTAGTGTAATTTAAGTTTGCAGGTTAAATGGCTCATGTCATTTTTGATCGCTTTGTGGTTGTTTCTGAAAGGTGATACCTGGTTACTGTAAGCTGATGAGACCCCATAACCAACACCATGCTGTTTTCAAGTAATTTACCCTTTTATGTGGTTTTTAATATATTTTTATGATCATCTCATTTTTGCATAGTTCTCCTTTCAAAAGTTAGTCCTTATCTTTCAAGGTTCATGACTTTTTCTTCTCTATTTCTATTTCTTCTAATTCAAGTAGATTATTAATACAGAGTTGTATTGATCTTTAAGAACTTTACACTCAGAGCTTTTCTGTACTGTTCAGCAGCCAGAACTGTTGCACAGCTCTCAAACAAGGTATGTGCATTACTCAGTAGGGGCTGCTGGCTGCTCCTCCTTGACCTAGTAGAGTCATTTAAAATGATGATGTCAAAAACATCCCTCTTGTAATAATATTTCATGTAGTATTTGTATGTTTTACTCAGAGGTGCATTTACTGTCTTCATAGATTTTCTAATCTTCCTTTGCATTTGATTGCCACTATCCCATTCTGGTTAGGTGTTCGCTACTACAAAATTTCCTACAAAATTTGAATGCTCACATGCTTTTTATACTATCTTTTAATATATTTTGTTCTTTGTTACTTGATTATAACTATTTTTTAAGTTTTCTTTCTCCCTCATCTGTTTGACTCAAACTTTCAATTAACTCTTTTTTTCCCCGAACTTTATATCTCTTTTTATTATAATCCTTCTACTAAATTCCTGGTATGCATATTCTACTATTATTCTTATTTAAAAGTAAGCATCTGTTTGCTAGCAGAGCTCTTAGGCTCCTAGCATATGAATTAGATATGTTTGGTCTTGATATAGCTCTCTATTTTTGTATGCCTTTTATAATTTATGATTTTTTTTTAAAAAAAGAGTTGTCTTTATTAATTCCTACTTTAGCTGACATCTTCTATAAGGATTTTTTGTTTGCTTGTTTCTGGAGACGGAATTTTAATGGCTTTGTCCCTGTCAGCTCTTCTGATCTTTTCCTATCAGTCTAGTTGATAATCCTTGCTATTGAAGGATTCACTAAGGGTTGTATTTCCTTGTACAGCATCAGTAGCAAAGCTGGTTCTTCCTTGAAAAGAAAAGGATTTGAAAGGGATCAACCCACTTCCATTAGTCTCAGTGGGAACAGGATAAGCCCTTGAATCGTAAGATATTGCCTTTTAACTTCCAGGCACTGCTGTGAAATAGGAAAGAGTATACTTGAATATGAGGTAAGAAAGCRACTGGGACTAAACATTTAACTCTTCACACTTAGATTGCTAATAGCAGTCTCCTCGTGAACCAGTGTGTTGGGACAGTGAGTAACCTGACTCATTTATATCCTCAGCTGGATGAAAAATAGCTTAGCTTCAGGCAGCAGAGTGACACTGATTTASAGCTGGTAGGAATGTAGCTCTGTAGTTCAAATAGATTTTGAATATTGAAGCTTTCATCACTAGATGCCTCTTTTCTTCTCAGGCCTGTTTAAATGTGCAGTGGCTGTAAAAATTCAATATCATACAGGTTCCAGCACTAGGAAAAAAATTGTCCCAGCTTGCCTGCTCGTTCATTTGTTGGACTGAAGTCATCCAGAACACATGAGGGTGATGGTATAAATGCAGTAAAGATGCCTGTTTTCAAGGCTATATCCTACCTGGTGTTTCTCAATGTGTTTCTCAGGAGCTGCTTGCACTGTCTGTAAATTTAGAAACCAGCAGCTCCTGGTTCATGCTGTACATTGCTGTGGAAGTGTGTGTATTAGATGCCCCTAACTCATGGTGTTCTCCCAGTGCATCTYCTCTTGTATGCTTTGAGCCACTAAAAAGGCTATCTCCTGGAAGAACTGTGTTTACACACAAAGTAAGGAGGGATTATCCTCCTGGTGAACAGTGTAGCTGGGGCTTGCCTCCACGTTGTACTCTAAGGGGTGAAGTAGCTTAGAAAATAAAACAAAGAATGAACATGATAAGGGGGAGAAGGGAAGGAGAAAATTAAGGCAAAACAAAAATGGTGGCAGAAGTAAACGCAGMAACCAAGGAGGAAATACAGGTCAGAAGGAAGGAGAGATGATGCTTGTACAGCCGTCACTTTAGTAGCTCAATTTCTCRTAAACTTCCGTTGAGATCCGATTAGCTCTGCAGGGAGCAATCCAAGTGGGAAGGCATTAGAAGCAACTGAACTTGTGATAAATCCTCTTGCAGCCAAGTATTAGTCGGAAATATACTGATCTAATAACCAGTCATGATTACAGTTTAATCCTGACTGGTGCTTTCAGAATTACTGATAAAATGGATCGTTTAGTGTTGACTTTTACAATTCCCCGAGGTAACGGTGCCGGCTTCTCATTAACTACCAGAATTATTCAATTTGAGGCTGAAGCCATATAAATGCCTGCTCTTTACAGGACTGGGATCATCAGTATTGTCACAGAGCTGCCTATGAATTACTGCTAAATCAGGTACCAGTCACATCCTCCATAGTAAATTACAAAGCATCTTATTTAGCATATTTACAGCTGATGGTAAGTTCTAAGACTTCAAATGAGCGAGTCTTGCATCTTTGAGACTTTTAGTTTGGGGATAATTCTTGCTTCACCTGTCCAGTGTGATAGGCCTTGCTCAGAAGTGTCGTTTCCTTAGCACCTGAAAGTATAGATGCTGTATAATGAATCCGTCGTGTGCTTCGTAATGTTGCTTTCCATGAGTCAGAGAAAGTAACAATTTATCTTGGTACACTTAGAAAAAAAAATTACTGGTCATTAGGTAAAAGATTACTCCCTTTCTTGACTTCTGGGTGGGTTCTTGATTCACTTTGAGTAGGATCTGTCTCTTTGKTTTTTGGGGCTCAGCAAAGAGCATGTTGTGGAGGCTGCTTGCTTGCCAATTGGTGTGGGATTGCTCAGTTGTGTCTCAGAAAATCTCGTTTGAATCCAAATTTTGGGTTTTCTCATGAAACTCTGYTTTCCATTTTTGTCCCCAAATCAGCACTGTGTCTAAGATAAGCTAAACTAGATGTTCTTGGGTGACTTTGCRTATCTTTAGGCAGGATTTCTGATTTAACAAAATTTATTTTGTGCTATAAGTACTCATTGCTATGGAAACCTTCATGTGTATCTTGTTTCTACAAGGGCCGTGTTATATATCAGTAGAATCTAGATTTTAATTTGTAGGAGAATTAATTTTCYAAGTTACTTCTTTTCACTCTCAGACAAGTAAAACTGAAAGGATTTGAAATTTTCCACATTCTAACTCCATAGAAAAATGTCAGAATTAAAAACTAAAACCCTTGACAATGCTTCCAATTTGAAAAAAGCAAATATTGTGATAAATGGAATTTCAACAGAATAGATGCATTTTAAAGCTTTTATATTAAAAAGAAATACTTTTCAGTAACAAAAAGATACATTAGAAGACTTCATTTTGCCCTTAAAACAAGTCACAGTTCCTTTTACATAAGAAATTTCTAAGGTTGTAAAAGTACTTAGCATAACAATTAGTAGTAAAAAGATTAATGTGACATTAGCATCTGTTTGGTGGAATTCCAGAAAGCGGTTACTTGCTGAGGTAGTAATACATCTTACATGATACACTTCACTAGCTCCACACTTCTCTTTTTATAAAGTTTATTGTATTCTATTTATCATCATGATAATGCCCACGTCGTTTTCATTATTGCATGACCAGAAAGTGTWACCCTAATAAGTATCTTTGGAAAGATATCTCGTGTGCCTGAGTTAATATAAGCCAAAGTTTTTAGATGTGGTCTGTAGGGCAAAATGAAAATAAAATGGACAGTGACAAATTTGAAGCCAAATACTGTTCAGCGGGTAATTTTGTTTCTCAACTGTCTGACATTCTTTATGTATAAATAATGTTCAGATTAAAGACATTCTAATGCATTTCATATCTCCTGTTATGCTGTTCCCTAAAATGCCCCTTGGTTCTCTCTTGGTATCTCAGAAAATGTGGATTATGATGAGGTGAGTGTGTGTCTTAATTTTCAAGATGACAAAATTTGCAGGACAGATGTGTCCTGCAGATCTGTCGTCAGCTAATAATTTTCATTAGATTCAAAAGAAAAAAAAATACTAAAATTGAAAGGGAGTAGTGTTAGGGGAACAATTTATGGGTGAAGTAGGGAATTATGTCTGCCGTTCTCTTTTTGTATCAGAAAAGATGAAGTGAGGTTAGTGGGGTCTGCTGGAGAAGTAAAGTAGGAGTAAGGAATTCAAGGTGTCAAAAGAAGGGGGAGAAAGAAGATACTATAGAATTTATAGCCAAGAAAGGTCTCCGACAGCCTGTCAATTTGAATTTATTTCTTGATTAGTGAATCTCTTGATTAGTTTATAAAAACAATAAAGATATCTTCTCAAGACAATCTGAAAATGAACAAAAAACCCTTATTCTACAAAATTGTTGAATACTGTAAGAATCAGCAGTGAAATGCCAGTGCAGAACTTGATGCCCTCCGTGGAGGGTGTGGGAGAAGACCTGTTTGCCCCTGCTTGGCACCTGGGAGCAAAATGACCTGCAGGCAATTGAGATGGTCCATGGGGCCAGGGCATCATTAAATAGAGGCCAACCAGCTTGACAGCACAAGCAAATCTTTTAAAATTGTGTCACTACCTATTGAATCACATCAACCGCTGTGTTAAATATAGACGTTTTTCATACATATGAAACACTTCATTTTTTAATTAAATTTTACACATGCATTTTTTTTTAATATGGCAAGTAGGAAATCTCACTTAAAATATAACCTTTTTTTCTAATTTCCTAGTGGTAAGGGCTTTCCTGCTGTCTCATAAGGCAGCTGGCTTTTAGCATAAACATTGTTTAATAATAGAATATGTAGTGTAAAAATACCTATAGATCATTATTCCATCTTCTGTGCTTTCTAGTGTAATTAAAAAAAAAGTATATGTGCATTGCAATGATTCTCTTGCTATGAAGATGAGTGAATAGGAAACTTAAAAGCTACTTTTTGATAGGTAGGTTTATCTGAAAAAATCTCTGTTGAATTTCACCCAAGAACAGTAACAAAGCAAAGGACCTTGAGTACCACACATTGAGGTGATTCATATATAGCACACTTCGACACATTTATCACTGTCTGATGATATGAYCTTATGCATTGAAGGAAAGATTTCTCGTCAGACACTTTTTTCATACCCATAGCCCTGAAAGATGAGGGAAAACAATGAAAATGCTAAGGATTATAGCATATTATCCTGCTGTTGAGCAAAAGTGAAAATTTTATTCTAGTAGAAGGTATCAAAGGTTTAGCTTTCATGTGATGATTTACATTCAGTAGTGATGGGGTATGTTGCAAAATGACTGCGACAGGAGCTGTAAATAATTTTGACAGAAAATGCCTGAAAAGGTTTGAATTAAAAAATAAAAACTCTATTTAGGACAATCAGAGGCAGTGTATAAATAGCAGATCTTAGAGTCCAGATAAACCACAGCTGAACAGTTCCTTATGAATATCCCAAGAAGTTCAGGTGTTCAAACAGCAAGTGATTATATCATATCTCTAGAAAGGCAGCTGTTCTGTAGCATTCCTCCAGGAAACYCGTTTAAGTGTGAAGGAGGCATAAACATTACCCCAGGTATGGGCTGCTTGTGATACRATCACTTCCTGAGTAACCAGGGCTAATCTTTCTTTTTAAAGAAAATCCCTGATGCCAGACATTGCTTGTAGCAACAAGCTAAATGCTAATTATATGTTTGAGCAGAACTTTTGCCGGTCTCCGTTAGCAGTGGAATAGCCTGTAGCTTTTCCCTGACGCTGCTGCACCAGTATTCTAAGGGATGTTTTAGGAAGAAGCATTTTTATTATAAGTAGGATTATTTTTAGCAAGTAGGATTCAAACTTGAAAAACGAATGTGAAAGGTAGTAAAATGCCTGATGTGTGAGCTGATAAGCTCCTGTTCATTTCCTGGGCACTTCCAGAAACCAAGTCATCCCAGCTATCGTAGGATGGATTTGAGGGGTTTTCTGCAGTAAGTCACCTTTGGTTTAAATCAACTCTTTTTTTTTTTTTTTTTTTTTCATGTTCCTGTTTCAGCAGCTGAAGAGCTGTTGTTTTATCATTCCCTTTCACAAATGAAGTTGCTATACATTCTTTTATACCAATACAGGGACTGTCAAGAGGAAGCTAGATGGGAAGCATGTCGCATTGGAGAGTGCTAAAGCTTCCTTTGGGATCAAGGGGAAGCTGGAGAGGTTCATTAAAAAGAAATCTGCCAAGGTTTGCCATGATCCCTTCTGCTAGTTTTGAAATCACTCCTGTACGAGTGCTTTGTTCTGCAACTCCTCCGAGGCCTCCTCCTCTTATCCTGCATCATGCCCTTGGGACTATGGCCACACGGGTGCTCTTGAAGACATTTGACCTTGTGACACTCAAAGAAATTACTTTCATGAGCTCCGCTAAGTGAGATTGTTGAGGTCAGGTGKTTTTGGTCCTCTGATCCAGACGTATTGCATAGAAGGTGAAATTACATGCAGAGTGATAGTGTGCCTGTCAGAAGTCAACAGAAGGRGAAAAAGCAGAGGAGGAAGTTGTGAAAAAGAATATATATGTTGAACACAGCTCTCAGCCTGCTAACATCACCTCATTTAAAACAGATACGGTGATGAACACCAACCTTTAACAGATTTTTGCAGGCAAAACTCTATTAAAAAGGATCCCGGAGGTCCCTTAATCCAGTATAAAGGATAAGAAATGATTTCATGTAGGAAAAGTATTAAACTCGGACATATTTTTCAATCAACAGATAATACTGAAAAATTGTTCTTAGAATTGTTGACTTAAAGTACTTTGATTTAAACAGCCAGCAGTGATGCTCACTGCAAGTAAAAGTTACGGTGACTTTAGGAACTCTGTTTTCTAATGCCTTTCAAAATATAATAATGCCTTGATAAAACAGTTGTTTTTAGCTAAGCAGTTGCTGTCATAATCTCAGTTGTCTCACAAAAGGATAGTTGAACTCRGTTATTTTGTTCAAAGAAGAAAGTATCAGCCACTGTCAGCGCTTGCGCTTCTAGTGCTGAATGATTTTTATGTCTCCGTGTTGTCCACACAGAGCACACTCATCCTAAATCTCACTGCTGCCAGTCTYGRTTTCTGCAGGCTGGAGATCTATTTGTTTCCCAGTTAAGAGTCTTGATTTCTGCAGGCTGGAGATCTATTTGCTTCCCACATCACGCACACAGCATAGGAGTTTACCCAGTGTAACCCTGGGTCCATTTTGTGCATCTAAAATTGTTTATCTTAACTCTTCTACTTGGGCACTGCCTTCACCTCCACCTTTTTTGCCAGTGCTAATATTTAATGCAATGGTCTTATATTGACATTTACCCTTTACCTTTGTGCTGAAGTATCCATAAACCACAAGTTTTCTGTTGATGTCGCATCAGTGAGGAACAGTACATGCAGAATCAGTAAATGTTTAAAAGGCTGTTATAGTATGAAYGGGTCTACAGGCATCTGCARTTTGGAAAGCTGGAGTGTCCTTCAGTGAATTGCATATTTGGGGCATTTCCTGGCATACAGGGTTTTATTAGTGGTGTTTTGTGCAAGTCCTTCTGGGGGAACAGTCTCCTTTGGGATTGCTTCTGGAAAATGGAATAATTCTCTCGTGTGCACAGATTGTTCCTGATGGATTTTCTCAACCTGTTTAATTGCTCAGACTAAGGATAAAAGTCCTTTTTCTAATTCAGAATGTGGTGGTTCTGTTTCTTTAAATGCCGTTAAGCTAAACAGTAAATGTCATCTTAGTTTTGGAACAGATTGAAGTAAGTTCCATATTCAGTGAAATCCCGTGCAGTTTTAACAGGGTCACAGGGGGCTACTGGTCCCAGCRACTGACATGTTTTTGATTCTTCAATTAGAGTTTTGACCATCTCTTTATGCTSTGGTTTCCACTCCCAGGATTTGACTTTCCACAAGAGTGAATGTAAGGGATGACAGTAATAGAAAATCCAGGCACACGCTTCCCCAGCTTGCCAAAAGTAGACTTGTTGAGTGCCAATGTGTGGTGCAAGCCGACGGTACCTGGGGTCTGCCCTGCCATCCACCTGGAATATGGGTTGTACATGAAAACCTGSAGAATACTCAGGATAGTAGTGTACCAGGCTGTTTGAATTCTACAGCTGAGTGCTGGGCTCRCTACCTGAGTCTGAAATCACATGTACTCAGTGTTGGACAAAAAGCATTTTGAGTTTCTCTGTCGCATTTCTTGACTCGAGAAGAGCCAGGTGGCCTAAATGCTTCCTTACTCCGGTGCTCTGTGACATTTGTCAAAGAGCCAGTCGGCCAGTAGTAAACACAAAACACACAGAATCAGACAGAAATGAGGCAACTGGAATCTAAATACCAGTTTCTTCAAAATGGGTTAGTAGAATGTGATTTCTTGTCAGATTTCTGGGCTTTTCTGGGATGTTCTCAGACAGTAGAGCATCTTTTTTGTACCTTTTTTGTACTTTTTTTGTACATGAACAGCAGTACAAACACTGCTGTTCTTCGTGTGTGCCAGAGGAAATGAGACAATTTACTATTTCTTTTACAATTTACTGCATGTCCCTTAAAATCTCAGGGTCTCCAGAATGAGTACGGTGCAAACTGAATCTTCAAACATGCAGGCAACCCCCTCCACATTGTAGCTACACTACACGTACTCTGCAGGGAGGTCATTCCCCCTCGTAACAAGCTAATGAGGAATTATCTGTGGAGTARGTCACTTGAGTTACTGCTCTACCATTGATACTTCCAAAGTAGATGATCAGATACCTAGGAAGAGAGAGATTTAATTTTAGTAATTTACTTGGCAGGGCTCTGAAGTAGATGAGCCCATTAAAGTAAGTTTTATAAAAGCAAAAAATATCAGACACAGTATTATCACAGAATTGATTTTGCTATAATAAATCAAAGTGTAAGAAAAGTTAGATAGGATTAAGCATGAAAAAGTGCTCTGTCATTTTAAAGTGCTTTGRTACTGCACAGAAGAAAATAACAGAGATTATTTGCCTTATACTCTTTAAAAATAGATCCACTTCTGTGAGCATCAGACTTTAAACACTCCAAGAGTATCTGATGTTATCAAATGGAGGGGGAATGATTTATGGGCATGTGCAAGGAGATATGTGGTCTCCTCATTTGCAAAATGTTCTCAGCTGTTGCACTTCAGCCCCTCTCTGCGTGCTTGATGCTGGGAAATGCTGCTCAACACTCGGTTGCCTCTCGGCGTCCCACTGCAGAGCTTGTTTATGCCTCCAGAAGTGCCAGTCAAGGCTCAGACTACGGGGCTACTAAACTTCAGTAAGAATTAGCTCTAGAAAATTTTAGAAGATTCAAAGGACTTGAGACTCTGTACAATTTGACTTCATACTTCGCCTTTTTTTATTTGCAAGGAATCGAGGGGAAAAAATGAAGCYACCAAATTCTTATTGTTCTTAATTGCTTTTTTTGGTTGGTTAATAGAAAAATTTGGAAGGGGATGACCTGGACCTCTCCCTGACACCTTCTAGCCAGTAAATTTTTCATATTACTAGTTTTTTTCTCCCAAATAAAAGTTAGAATAAAATCATGGTGAGGTTTTCTAGAATGATACTTTTACATCCTTTGGGGGGGAAGGGGCAGCACTAAAGTTATTAAGGTTATGATTAACCTTAATCAAAATATTATTTTTCTTAAGAAGAAAAGTCTAGTAAGAGGCAGACTTTTGTAGTATAAGTTTAGCCATTTTGGCCTTTGGTGCACATCATATTTTGATGCTTTTACACTTAAATCATCAATATTATCATGTTACCAAAATGGTAGCTAACACAACYGGAGAGTTTTGTGAGAATTCCTTCCTTCACATCTTCTTCCTAATTTCATATGAAAGATTTTTCCAATTTTGTAATTAGCCAAAATGTTTGCTAACTAGCTAATCATTTGAAGTTAGTTACATTTTGCACAACATCAAGCTACAAATGTAAATCAGTAAAAAGTAATTGGGGATGGCTATTTTATAGCTTGAAAAGCTAACTYGTCACTCCTGAATAGGGGCAGCATTTTTTTCTGCATTTGATATTATTGCAGAGGTTCTCAGGCAGGGTATGTTAATTTTCACATTAGAACTTGTCTGTTAGAGAAATATAGCATTTTAACTTTAATGATTTTAGGTTAATGTCATTATTGAAAATTTAAGGAGGACATCAAAGCTTTGTTGCATTTGGATTTCTTAAGGATACCTAGGGCTCCAAGTTTTCAAAGCATGAAATGTCAATCTGTTTGTAGAGATCCCCTATTTATAGCAACATATAGTTAGCTTTCTGTATACTTTTCCTAAGGCTGTTTTCCTTTAATGAATAGGAAGTCTTTACTTCAACTATTCATTGAGGAATTTCTTTCTAGGAAGTAACTATTAGTTCTGTAACTTTACGGTAAGCTCTCTATTCCTTTATCTCATTATTCTGTAGTCCTGGATTGCTGTCCTGGTGTTTATTTTTCCAGTGATGTTTCAGCCAGGGGATGGGTAAAATAATGTGAAAGTCAATAAAATAATCTCCCCACAGGCTTATTTAGATCCACACTTAACATGCAAAACAAAGCAGAATTCAGAAACTGATAGTAACACTGATACAGGTCCAGATACCAGACTTGATTCCAGGTGTTGAGATATGAGGAAGTCTTGGATCTTAATTTTCTTGATTTTTCATTTCCAGTTCTGAAGACACCTAAATGCAATACCTCAGCAACCTCGTAGTAACCTCCAAAAGATCTACCGAAGCAGTAGTAGTAGTAAAGTAGTACTACATTAAAGTGTCCTTTAATTAACAAGAGAGAAAACTCTAGTCTTTTTTTCTCTGGTATAATTGCTCTTCCAAAGAAGCTTGAATCCTGAGTAATGTTGATGTATTGGCACACTTAAAAAAGCTCTGTTAGGAGCTGATTGCTTATATAATCTCCCTAGCAATTTTTTACTTTTAGGTTGTCTTTTTTTTTTTTTTTTTTTTTCCCTCTTACCAAAAGGGGGAAAAAAAAAAAAAAAGCTATGGAGGTTTTTACTTGAACTTGGTCCATTAATTTTCATAAGTCATTTGGACAGCCTCCTATGCAGTTTGAATAAGATACTGTTTCTAAAGCATCTAAATTGAGTGCTCTTATTCTATGGTTTAAGGCTTTCATTAGAAACAAGCCACGCTTTCTATGAAAGATTAATGTCCACATGAACAAAAAGGCGTAATAAATTCAGGAGTGGTAGTCTTATATCATCACAAAAAAAAAAAAAATGAGGCTTGCCAAAAAGCATGATCAAGAGTTTTAAGCAAATCTCCCTTGCTGGTTCTTTTATCATTAACAACAAATTAAAACTAATTAGCTTCTAATCACAAAAGAACACAGTCTGATGTTCCAGTCATTCTGTGTGGTGATTATAGAAGCAGGTGTGGAGCAAAGGGAATACTCRCCTAACATGCATGGAAGCCATGAATGACTGGAATTAGTTTGGTATATTGTGCTAATTTTCCTTTGGATTTTCCAATGGAAAGTCTGCATGGGAAGTGGGAGGATCTAGATTTCTCTTTTTCTCAAAGGCGTTCCATTCAGAGAAGTGCCTTTTGATGATCCATAGATACTCCGCATTTCAGCCAAGCAATTTAAAGATGTATATTCAGGCAGGGTACAATTTCCCTGAAATTTTAGAAATGGTGACGACAGAGAAAGTAGAGAGCGAAGCAAAAATTCCATGAGCCCAAAGAGCTTTTTCTTATCTTATGTTTTCTAATGTTATGGTGGAGAATGAAGAAGCCATTGAAACAGTCAGAGAAGCAAAAACCCAAATCAAAACTTTGATTGCTGTTTGCTGCAAACTCTCTCTGCAATCAGCGTGCTTTTGATTTTGCTATCCTTGGCATATATTCACATATTCAGTTTGCTGAGTATTTACTTTGCTTTTCAGTGATACTCATTCTTTCATTCATGCATATTCATACTTCTAAATATGAAGGCTTTTCTCTCACTGCCACATGTGGATATCACGGGGCCAATTCTCAGTCATTTGGCAACACTCATCTCAATTTTGCTTAGATCTCTTTTCCAGAGAGACTGTTCATTTGTGCAGGACTTCAGAGGTCAAAATTTATGGCCAGGGAATATCCTCTTGATCCTTAACTTGGAGTGGTGAAATCAATTTCCAGGGAAAAAAAGTAGTATTCCAAAAAAAAAAACTGATTACTGAAGTAATCATTAAATATAACAGACTAACACCCCTAGATATTGTATTAAAGAACTACGTAAATGAGGAAAAACTAATAAGTAGTTGGCCAAGCAGTATGGTCAAATATCAAAGACCAGGGATGCTGTTCATGCAATACGAATATATACTCTGAGCTTATGCTCAGACAAGCAGTGACCAACTCTCTAGTTTTGTCTTTCACAGAATTTAGTGGAGCTTAGGAGCAAAAGAGAATCTAGTCCTAATTATCTTGCCAGTTGTAAATGTATTTCCTTTGCTGTCATGCTGTGTTATTCATGTATAGCAACATTTTCTGAATTTGTATTTTACTAGTGATCACTAAATAACTTAACCTTGAGAAGTGCCTTCCACATTATCTAGCATTTTGACAAAAGCAGGAAAAAAACTCCTATTAAAGCTGGTTGTTTAGGGCCATGCCCAGGACCTATGTCAGTCTGGAACATAGATTTTAAACAATACTGACCCCGACTCATGGTGGAAAGAACAGAGAATAGCAGAGATCTTGTGCCCTTTCTAAAATCCACAGTACAAATATTATTTATTTTCAATTTCAGTCTCAGGTGCTTTGACTAGATTAGCTCGTCACTGCTTTAAGTAGGTGCCTTTAGTTAATGCCGTAGACATGATAATTTATGACACCACCAATGTGCCAAATCCTTTTTAAATCCGTGTCTTTAAAGCCTTTTTGTAATGTCAAAATTCTCAGTAAACCAGCACACACTGCAATTACCAATGGAACATGGTTGTTTTGTTAAAAAATAAACAATTACACTTGAATGTTCATTTTGCAAGTGTCTGGTACAGATTAAAAAAAAAAGCGGGGGAAAACACAATCATGATTGAGATTAGCTGTCAAGCAATTATGTATTTAAGTAATTAAAACTATCATCCATTACACTGAATACTCTAAAAATTCTAGCATAATTAATGTAAGTCTTGTCCAGAGAATGGGTTTTGTCTCCAATGAAAAAGAATAGTATTCCTAGCTTTGAAAACTACGTGCCTGGTTTTTCCTTCACGCTCTCTCTCCCACTGCYCTCAAAAACATGTAACACCAACAARGCAAACCTTAAACGGCCTGAAAGTCAATTCTGTCTTTTAAAATAAAATGTCTTGAAATGTAGTAAAACATTTTCAGAGCATATTTCTCAGATGCTGTGCCATGTATGATATTATAAAGAGCATGATGCCATTTGCCTGAAAAAAAAAGCTACCAGTAGGGGACAAGAATTTGCATAAATGAAAGGAACTAGTTAGAGTGGCAGAATATCCATACAACTTTTTGATGGAGAAATCTGCCTCTCTCRCATTTGTATTCACATGAAGCATATCCCGAGGAGAAAGGTGCTCAGTAGCAGTTACAAATAGGAAAGCACTGATGACCAAAACTGCTCGACTGTTTTCTCTCCATTTATATCCTCCACAGTACTTAGAGCACCCACTGTGTAAGCTGAAATTTGGTGCCCATATGGCATTGTAAAGAAGTCTGCTGGGAAAGTCCTGCCTGCCTTGAAGTCCCTAGCTTGCCTGGGTGTCATTAAATAGGTGCTAATGGTGCCCTTACCTGCTTTCACTTATTTGTTTTGTTTTGTTTCCAAAATCAGCAGAAGTATAAAAAAAAAAAGTTCTAAACCCATGGAAACTATATTCTAGCGATAAAATGGATGCTAAAGATGCAGATAGATTCAGGAAGGCTTCCTGTAGCTGTAGATTTCTATGTAGAATAAAGAAAGCTTTAGTTCATGGAAATTTTGCCTATTTTTGCATGCTAGAACTCAGTAGAAAAATTGTTTTCCACATGGCTTTGTTTAGTATTTTTTTGAGATATGTATATTTGAAAACTAGGACAGTGCATTAAAGACAAGCAAAGCGTGCCCCTGCTGTACCACCAGCAAGGGACCAGCGTTATTTTATAATCAGTTTTCAATATGTTGTCTGTAAGCCAAACCAACTTGGCTATTCATAACGTCGGTGAAATGAACATTTAGGGAATGGCCTCCCCTTCAAATAGGGCGGCATGCAGCTAACTTGGAATTTCAGTTTCTCCTCTTTAAATAACCATTAGTGGGAAAATAATCTTGCTATGGTGCCATAAACACGTATCCCATTAGCAGCTATATATTTATACACTTAAAACTGCTATTAGTTTACGATGTGATCATTATGGCTAATGTTCTTGAACGGTATCCATCTAAGCTTTCATTACTTTTTCGTAAGCTCTATCAGCCACCCAGCCAAATAGCAGTTTTCATACACACAAAAAAATGTACACGACTTAAATTAAAACTTACATTTACTAGTGTTTTATTTTTTACTAGGTGCTTTCCAAATTATCTATTGTGCATTCATTAGAATTGTAGTATGTATTTAAAACAGTCTATGAGCAGCATTATCTCTYAGGTGTTTGAAAGACTGAGTGATCTAGCTGGATAGTTAAAGATTTTCTATCTAAACTAATTGATGKTAATTTTAACAATCCTGGATTTGCATTCTTTATTGTTTCATAGAGTCCTTAGTACAGGCCACTTATTTGTTCTTCCTCTAGGAATAATTCCATAGACCTGCCGACCTTTAGGGGAAAGATTCACCMACCTTGCAAAAAGGATGTGTCAATGGTCATGTAAAGGTATGCAGAGGATTTCTCAAAAGTACTTCTTGCACCTACTAGTGTTCTTCAGTTTCCCTAAATTTCAAAGTGCAGACAAGCTAGGTGCTCTGGTTTGGTATGCAAAGTAAAGCTGAAACTCCCAGACCCACGACGCTGCAGTGGAAGATGTGATCCAGAACCAGCTCATTCTGCAGGACGTGATCTATGTTCTTTTGTAGTCRATCGGAAATTTATATCCATCCACATAAAGAGAAGCAGTTTCCTTTGTTTCAGCCCAAAAAAAAACGTAAAAAAGTACTTCTGGCAGCTTTAATTACTTAAAAGATTGATATTCCTTAGCCTGAACTTCAGTTCATTAGATTTCAGAAATTGTCTCAGACTTCATTTCAGTGCTCCTGGCCTGTAGAAAAGTTTGGGTCTAAAATCCTTCTTTATTTCCATACATGTTACAGAATGTGTCTCCCTTAGAACAGGATAGCTCGTGAGACTGTAATTACAGAATTTACAGAAAGGATCCAGCAGGATCATCCAGGACTGAGAGGGTAAACTTTAAAATGAGTAAATTTGATTTGAAAGACATGAATGGAAAAGTAAAGTACAACTTCTCCTACCCACATGTGCACATAAATATTGACAGATTTTATAGTGATATATGTAATCATTGGTATCGTAAGGATCTAAGAGTTTGTGGTATGAATATATGTGTGTATACACACCTATAATGTTATTTTTAACATTTTTTTCATTTTTCCTTTCTTCCACTTCTAAACTTATATTTTTTAAARGGATGGCCTTAGCAACTGCACATTAGTCACGACAAGCGCTGTACATGATCTAATTTTAAAATTGAGGGCTTCAGTAGCTCTTAAGGACTTTTAACTATCATRAGCAAGAAATGTCCCCTGCTGAGTCTTAACCTTGGCACTGAGTAAGTAGACATAAGGGTTATGCATCACATGATCTGTTTCAACCTTGGAACGTTTTCAATCCTAGCCCCAAAATAAGACATTTTCATACCAATTTGTTCTGCTACCAATGGAACTAATTTGATTGTATCTTTTTATTTATTTTATGGAAGGAGATTGCAGTTCTTAATCATACGTGGTAAAAACTCATTAGCTGGGAAGCCATCGGCTTTTACTGTGTCATTGAGAAGGGAACATGTTCTCGATGCCTCTTACACCTGTAAGTGTGTTTTCTGACTCCTCATTTCCTCTCTAATTACTTCTTGATTGTGGGGTAAATTCTCTAAGCTGCATAGGAAGGAAAATCATTGTCTTTTTATCCTCTCTGTGGGGAATTCATTCTGCTTGTTTACTGACGTGTGTGGCAGACTGAATAAAATGATTCCTAATTAGCATATATGAAATAATCATTGGTCTATCTGGAGTCATAATTAATGCATTAGGAAGAATTTACTGAGTGTCAAGGAGAATGGCATTAGCATAAACGAGCTTATTTTAKATGGGCTGCAATTGAGAGACTACTTTTCAGTAAGAATGTTTACCAAAATTAAGCAATAATAACATATCAATTTACCAAGAGCCATTAGCATGCGTGATCAGAGATCTATTAGCTCCTGCAAAGAGGCTCGAGCCCGGCTTCGAGCACCTTGCTAGCCAGAGCATATTGCTGGCATCTTAATAAAGTCGCCATCCTGCAGAACAGGGACTTTTCCTTGCACAGGCAAATGTGTTTAAATAACGTGAATTTCTGTATTGTTCCTCTGTGAGTCGAGGAAGTGACAAACTGATACAAACTTTAACTGTGTTCATTGCTTTTTCCTCAGTCAATCTGTAGACCAAGCACCTGGGAGGCTGAAACTAGATTTTATTTCTGGAGGACTCTGTACATTAAAGAATGAATTCAAAGAAGGAACTCGATTCAAGAAATGTATGAGCATTTCCATTTTGTAAGTTGAACTCTATAGGRCATAACTTTCAGCATAGCTATCGTTGTACTTAATGCTGAAAAGAAGGGCCTGTTACAGGATTATAAATTTACAGTAACCCACAGAGAATCTCTTGAGAGCAATTCCAACCACGGTCATCAGTCCGTGCAGAGAAATCGTCAGTCCAGTTAGTAACTCCTTCACTGTCCACAGCTTCTGTATCTCTTTCCATGTATTAGTTTGTCATCTGGAGTGAAAAAGACAGTTCTTAAGTGTTTGAAATCTTTGCAGAATTTTTTTCTTGGTGTTCTTTGTTAGTGAATTTTCGATGAAACTCTGCACATGAGCAGGATCCTAGCAAGGCTTTTGCTGGTAATGCACCTAACCACATCCATAGTAAACGGTCTTTGTCAAGCTACRTTAGTTTTGTCTGTCATCATAATATTTGTGCTTCATCAAACGCTCAACAAGACAAATGATAACATGGGGAAAATGCTTCTACCGGCTGATTAGGTCTTTATTATTATAGTTAGAACACCCAGTTTATTGATCCTTTCTTAGTGTTGACTTTCTGAAATGAATTAAAAGGTGATATTATGGAGGGGAGCTCAAGAAAGGAAGAAGGCAGTGGGAATAATGCACGGTGGTTCAGCTGCCTGTAGCCATTCAGCCTGTTGTGTGGGTTGGTACAATGTGTGAAGAAAAAGAATGGACAGGGAAAGCTGTCAGCTCTGCTTCCAGAATCACAACGGTGGGACAGAAACCTATTTAGGCTTTGTTGCTGCTGCTTTTATTGCCTTCATAGGCATAATGTATTTAGCAATAATACTCTTTTCTGACCTTTTTCTAATCAAGTTGTGGGTTGTTATACTAGGGGAAGGCATTTGTGATATTCCGTTTTGCTGGGGCCCTCCTGGAGGAGGCACCGTATCTAGCAGCCCCTCAGAAGCTGCCTTTCCAGAACTGCACACAAGCCATTGTACCCAGCACGACTAAAGACACCAGCTACGGCGCTGGCATTTCTGCCAAGTGATAAATGTTCTCACAAAATGAGACTATTTTCTCCGGAAAGGTCAAAGCCCAGGGAATGGATTAACATGGCATCTGCTTATGGAAGCAAGTGGGGGCAATGGGATAAAGAATTGTCTTCATTTTCCTTTGGTCCTTTCATGCGCTAGAATTATTATTTTGTGCTTCCACGGGGTGAACTGTGAAGCAGGAATAGAAGTAAGTCCCACAGATCTGATCCAGTCCCCCTCTGAAACTGCTGAATACCAGAAATGCCGTGGGATGTATTTATCCTATCAGGTGGATTTAGTCACGGCTCCCAGGGCTGTTAATTTCCAGCCTCTATATAAGCTTCTTCCTTAAAATATCTTTAAGAGATTTAAATGTATAGAAGGATTAGAGGAGAGTCTTAATTGCAGAAGAAGAGGAATGACCCTCAGTGAAGCTTTCTTTGTTCTTCCTCTCCCTCTTTCTTCTCCATCTTCTCTTCTGCAATTGTTTCTCCTTTCTGGGTGATGCTAGTAGTGCCATGGGTGTAATTCTGAGAATATCCTCCCCTTCTCACAGTGTCAAGTTATTAACTTGAACGGGCCCTTGACAGGTAGGTACGGACTGTCTCYAGGTACTTGATGTGAGAATCCCAATGTGCTATTGTACGTTTCTGTTTCATGCTGGCTTCCTTTTATTCACAGTTTTCAGACATTGCTATTGCAGGGCATTTGCTTAACACTATTTCCTTTTAATATGTTCTGACGTCCTATACTGAGAGTTTTGGACTTTGCTGCCAAAACCTAGGCTGACAGGTGTGGAGAATTAGCCTCAGACAATGTAAGGCTTTTACAATAGAAGGAAAAAAAAACCTATTTTATTCAGAGTGGTGAAGTTGTCATGCTTCACTTGCGGGAGACTGATAGGGATTCGCTGTGTAAGACTTTCTGGTCCYGGTAAGAGCTTTAAGAGATTGTGTTGGTGCTGCTGTTCTGCACTTGAGGTATCTTTTTCTCTGCAATACTTCTCTAAGGATTGGCAAGGCAGCAGGGTCCTTCTGCTCACTTCTCACCCTCCACTGGGGTAAAGATTGTCCCTCAGAAGCCAGCAAACCTCTCAGGAGAGTAGGACCCAGTCGTGTTTGGTCAATGCATGATAAGGATGATGAATGATGGTTTCTCTCTGATGCGTAAGTACGGAGGCAGACCTATAGGCTTTTATCCATCTCCTACAAAGTGAGGAGATGCCTTTCGAAACAGTGGCCAAATTTACCACCGAGGTTGTCAGCTCCAAAGAGTTGCATCCACCTGCTGCTGTGGGCCCACTGACTGATGATGGTTTCCTTCGTATAGACCTATTTCTGCTAATCTGCTTTTGAACCACAACGTTGTCATTTGATTCCACATTCGCTACACAATTGCAATATAAGAATGAAAATGCTTTTTATAATGTAATTCATAAAGCAGCTTATGGTCTTGCATAATTAAAATGGCTAAATGGAAACAGTCACTGCACTTTGAAATGGATCCTAAGCTAATCAGAAATTCATCACTGAATGCAGCTTCTAAGAGGCAGTGGAAACTTTGGAAATGCTTTATGACAGTGCAACCTAAATTACTCCRGGAGGTGCTTAAAATTAGCAATAATTATTGCAGGAGAGTTGTATCCCTCTGTCATCATAAATGGCATATTACATCTGGCAACAAGCCTTTCAGTTTAGAAGGAGACTGGACTGGGTCTGCATTTTGCTCTCTGACTCATGGCTTAGCTATATGGGTTTGATTCTGTACTTCCACGCTTTTTTACAAGTTCATTGGACTCACGTATCCATCTAATTTTTCACTGAGGCCTAATCATAAATGGAAGAGATGTGAGAAAATAACTGCGGCCAGTCAGAGCTTCCTGTAGCTCCTGACATCCTGTTTAACTAGAAGGGCACTGGAGAGGCTAAAGCTTTCCTGCTATAACTAATTAATTAGCAATTCATTACACAGGATTCCCCACAGAAATCTGGGAGTTGAAACTTAGCCACGAAACTCAGCGATGAAGCCTGTTGTGATGGGCGGGTGAGTGATGCAATGCGCTTCACTGGCATGAGARAAATAGTAATATGTTTTGTTGAGGTGGACACTGGTTTTGACAAGATTCAGTGGCAAGTTGCACTGTTATTTGCTGCATGCAAGACAGGTTCATACACATCTGAGTCACCCTCCCGTGATGGGGTTTGGATTGGACTCCTTTGTTTTCTGAACTCCTCCTCGGAAGAGTCTGGGTGTTGCTGGGTCCGATCTTACTCACAGACTTCATCAGTGGTTTATTTCTAAGGGATTATGTTCACAGCCGATCCGGGAAGACAAATTAGTGAAGTTTATAAAGTGTTTGAAAGTTTTGGCATCCTGTGTTCATTTACCATGGATCTGTCGGTGGAAACGGATCTTCTAACCTCCAGGCATATCCTTGAGAGGGCTCCCTGCTCAAGGGGAGATCCTGGCATGCAGCCTGCTACCTTGCACGGAGAGCTCACAGGGCTCCAGAGCTCCCCATATTTGGGCTAAGATGATTGACTTACAGTCATTTTTGCACATCTACTGAGGTTTGGCTTTTGCAGGGTAAGTTTTCCTGTGGCTCTTGCGCTGTTGCCTGACTCCTGGAGCCCATCAGAAAGTCCCCCAGCAGAATGCAGCCATCAGGACTGGTATTGCTGGTCRTTGTCTGAGCAGGGGAGCAGCCAGCACAAGCAGATAACACCACCGGTGGTTGACACTTGATTAGGGCTTCTCAGGGCTGCCCACAGCATGTTCCCATCTGTGGGCTGCCTCTCCAGTTTCTACAGGCAGCTGCATTAGTCCTTTCTGAGGCATGAGGATTCACAATGCAGCTGGACCATTAAACCCTGAACAGTGCGATTCTGCACACATAGGTCTTTTTTAAAAATGAAGCCTATTTTTATGCAAATAGCAGGTTTTGTTATTGGAAAACAAACAAATTGTATATTCCCCCCTACACAATGGCTCTCACAATTCATGAAAATTCTTCCTCTGTCCCCCTCCCTGTTAACGGACTCTAATTTTCATGCATATGAGGGATATGAACTTCCAGCCTAACTGGGTGGATGCTGCCAATAAAACCTGCGTTGCTTTCAGTGAGTGCCGCGCAYGCGCCACCTCCTCTCATCATTAATTTTCAAGTGCTGAGATTGCAGTAATTTCTGCTTATAAGTGGCAAATTGATGTGTTTATTACTGGGCAGTCGAGTCCAGTGCTGTTTTACATACCCTTCTGTGAAAGGTTCATCACTACCTCAGTAGCTATAGATTAAAAAGACATAAGTCCAATGTAAGACCCAGAGAAGCCCAGAGAAATGCTTGTGTCACCCTGCTGTTCAAAACAGTTTTCTCTGTTTCTAGTTCTTCAAGCTGTAATCCTCATAAGCAGGTCTGAACCACCATGTCGTGGGATTTGAGTTTCATATGAAGCATTGCTGGGGATTAGTGTTTTAGAGTGATTCGTGATGATGTTGTAATTGTAGATTCTTTGGGAAATAATACAGTTGCGTCTACCATCTGAGGCCTCCAAGTGTTTTTAGAAACACGACAGAGAACCTAGCAATCCAAATAAATAATACAGCAAATCCCTGAGAAGAACAACTCCTTTTTCTCCCCTGCCACCCTTCCCTAGTCTCGCTGTGCTCACTTCCCAGTAAGCGTTAGCCACTTTGGAGCCAGCACGGGCTCCGTGCTGGCCTCAGGTGGGTGGGACTTGGTCATTGCCACAGCRCTTGGTCGCCTTCCGCGAGGCTCTCTCTGCTGCTGAGCTCTGTCTGCTGGCACCGGCAGGGGCTGGCCTCGCTCCACGGCTGCCGTATGGCAACCAGTTGCTGCACAGATGCCTCTTAGTACTGCGATACCAGGGCAGGCTCCTCCATCAGCCTACTGCGTTAGCACAAGCTGCAGGCGTTGGACAGAAGGACACTCAGCCTTGCTGCATAAGGGCTACTCTTCAGGCCAAACTGCCATCCGGAGACAGGGGCCCTACAAAGCAGAGCCCCGCTGGTAGGGTAGATGTTGGTGGATGGCTGAAGTGTAGGTGCTTTCCTCTGGAGCACAAGGGCATCTGTGATCCCACCACCCAAGGCAGCCCGTTATCCTGCAGAGCACGTTGAGTGCAAGCTGCTCCACAGGTGAGCATCTGGATGGCTCTTGGCAAATGGTTGGGCACGTTGTGCCAGTGAGAGCCACAGACGATGTGCTTTTAGGTGACACAACCATTGAGAGTCAAGGCAGTGTGTTAACCCTGTGATTGTCAGTGAGCTGGATAGAAAGAGCTGGGGTCTATAACAGGAATCTGGAAAGAAAACATAGGAGCATGTTAGATTTTAGAAGAAACTTCACGCTGTGGCTTTCACTGGGGTTTTACAGCAGTTAGTAAATGAAGAATCATGGAATGAGAAGTGAATTTAGGCATTTGCAGGTCTCAAAAATGAATTTTGCTGTTAGTTGTTTGAGCAGGACATCAGTGAAGAGTGCCTGGAGATCACTGCCTTTCCTGCACTGTTGAGACCCTCTCAGTTTTGGAGATTGGTTCTGAATGATCCTCCCCAAGCCAATTGCATGGAACTTACCAGCTCGAGAAGGCTGAAGGACCAGGCCATTTCTGTCAGGGCTTAAACCAAACCTAGCAGGAGCTGAAGTCTCAGGCCAGTGAGCCATAATGATGCTCTTCACTGCTGTGCACCTCTTGTGAACAGCTACTCGTTTGATGGCTTTAGAGGGACAAAGCTATTTGAGTGCTCGTGGATGGGATTGTAGTCTTTTAAAGGTAATATATCTCAGCTTGATGCTATACTATGAGTAAGCATAGTGTGTAATGTTACAAGTTTACCATTTTCACCTATTCTAATGATACATTTGTATTTCAGGATTCTTTGTGAACATAACTGGAAAAAATCTATTGCTCTAACGTTTTTTTAAATTGTTTTATAGTCCAAAGTGTGCACATGCAGAAGCAATCATATACATGTTTATGATACATCCCAACTTTTGAAGGAAAACGAGACGACATTGCTATGAGTGGTCTGCTCACCCTAAAGGTTAGACAGTTCTGCACTCACAGAGTCATACTGGAAGTGAACTTGGGAGTCTCTAAAGCTATTTAGCAAAACTGCCTTGGATATGAGCACGAGTGGCAATGATTAGCAATAGACAGTGCTGATTTTTGTTAGTGTTGAGTGGCAGTCGTTCCCACTGAAGTACCTGTGGTCAAGTGGTGCTTGGCACCTCTGAAATTCGGTCTCCAAGTGCAATTTCTTTTGTAAAGCAGAATGGACAAATACCCGAGAAGGCCTGAGAAATGAGGAGTACCAGGGCAGAGAATTGATAATGCTTTGGAGGTAAAATGATGGCATGTAAAACATTACAGGGCTTCAGGATGGTGGAGAGTCTTCTGTGGAAAGGGTTATAAGGTTTGCAAGATAAGTGAAGCAGTGTGAGAAAGAGCGCGTTGCTAAAGAAATTATGGATGTCTCCTGTGTAAGCATGAGTGTTTATCTAAAACAACTCCAAACTTAGGAAGTGTTTTAAATTCACCATCTGCTCTGCGGAATTCATGAATTATCTGTTTTAAAATAAAGTATTGTTTAGCTGTCCTCTTTAGACCCTACTTTCGTAGTCAATATGCAATAGCGCGAATGAAAAGCTTGCTGTCCTGTTCCTCTGTGGTTTGGATAGAATGGAAACTATTCTTCCTTTTCATTCCTTTTTTTTTTCTAGAAAGTTGTCTGAGTCTCAGGAGCGAGAGCAGGGTGAGCTGAATGCTAACTCTGCTTTTGCCACTGATCTTTTCTGAGCTTCACTGCTCAGTAGGGATATCTGAACTTCTGCATTTCGTGCTGCACCGAGTGAAAATTAGTTTCCTAACAATTCCTGTCACCTTGTGATTCATGAGTAGAAGGCTTTTTTTTTTTCTTCAGATGCAAAATATTGCTTTTTTACAATTATAATTTCCATGCCAAAACTTTACAAATGAGCTCTGCAAAACCAAATGAGAGCATTGTTGGCCCAGCTTTAGCTAGCACGGCATGTCACCGAGCAGAAATTGCGCTTCTTGTTCTTCCTCCTACAGAAGTCCTGATCAACATTTGAAATGGCAGTGGTGTAATTATCTTTGATTAGTGACTGTGCTAACTTTAAAAAAAGAAAAAAAAGTAGTAAAGTAGATGTTGATTACCGAGCATTAATGTAGTGCTTTCATGCACAGCTATAATTCTACTCATGAATATACATTAATCTTATGCATCAGTTGTTATCTTTATCTACACTCAAAAGGCACTAAGCAGTGTCACTTTATTGTGATTTAGGAAACATAAAGGAAAYGTAGAGATGACCATAGTGCAGGAAGCCTCTGGATGGTGTAAAATCCTTAAAGATCTTTTCAGCTTTGCTGTTTAAAGGAAACTGTGGGGTTTTTTTTTCCCACAATCAAAACGTTTTAGAAGAAACTATTGCAGAGATGACAGCAACCAGATGTAACACTGAGAGGGATGAACACAAGGTGCAATGAATATGAGCAAAGTCTAGAGGCAGCAGAGCTGGAAATTATACATGATGGGGAAACCAAGTTGGGCATTTCCTGCATAGCACATGGAAACTTAGGAAAAATGGTAAGGGAAAAAAATCTGCCAGATTTTGCAAGGAAGAGCAAGCGACCTTCAGGTGGAAAGATGTGAAAATGAAGTGCCTGTGTTAGGATTTATCTCACCTACCCTGATGTAGTTATATCTCAGCATCTGTGGTGATTGTCTAAATTTCTTTTCTAGCCAGAGGGAAGAAATAGCTGCTTATAGAGCATGATTCATTTTTTCTGGGAGTGAATATGTAAAGCTCCACAAACGCCCATTATTCTCCGCTGACTCTCATCTGAGTTTACTTGACTAGCCGAGATGTAGATGGCTATAGGAGTGATATCGAAGTTAGSTGAAATAAATCTCTTGTTCTCAAGGTCTTTCCCAGCTCCAACACTATCGCTGTGCCTCATTCAAAATGAAAAAAAGAAAAAAGAGTGAAAAGCAGGTAAAATCAGTAGGTTTCAGATCACCTACGTATTCATGAAAGCTGAGGTTCCAGAGAGAGTTTCTKCTGCTGTTTCCTAGACTTTTACCCTAGTCAATAACATGCAGACTGAAATACTGGCCTTGAAATCACATTGGTTTCCAGATCGGATGGAATTGCTGCATCCCACATAATGGGGCTCCCACAGGACCCACCTGTGTGGCGACAAAAACCCAAGGGAGCAGGTTGCCCTAGTAGGCTCCATGGAGCATTTGCTCCTTAGGTTGCTTTTTGAGCTACATCTCAATCCGGTGCTGCTGCAGAGTTCCTTTTCCTTCTGCCCTACACAGCAGCKCATCGGAGCGAATCTGTCAGATCTCCCCAGTCCATTTCTTAAATATCAGCTCTCTCCTGCCAGCTACTGGGGGAATCTAAATATTTACATTTAACTGGAAAGGTACCTCATTTGCTYTTCTCTTTCAAATAAGCACGGCAGGTAAGAACAAGCACTGCAATGCAATGCACAACCCACGGCTTTGCCCCACCACTCAGCCCCATCAAGATGTCACACACAAGGACCGGTTGCTTCCATCCCACTGATGGAGAAAAGCCAACTGGCTGCACCTTTGCTATGGGTGTTCCTAGTGCTTTTCTTTTTGATGTGCAAAACGTTATTACTTTCCTARAAGGTGCTAGGAGGAATTCTTACTGCTAGCAAAGGGAAGGAAAGCCATGGTTTGAAAGCAAAAGTTCTGCTAGCTGTTTAGTGACAATGTAGATCAGAAGGTATTCACCAGGAGAAAAGCAGTAGGATTTCCTCTGCTGATATAATGTAGCCCTGCAGTTTTCAGTGAACTAGGTATTTTGCAAAGGGAAATAAAATTGTTTTGTACTTGGCCTAAGAAAAGGCTAGACTGAGGAAATAATGAGATGGAACTGGGAAGCACGTTGGCTCAAGGTTACCAGTTGTGTATGGTTAATCAGTCAAGATAAGCCCAGGCAGCCCTTGGTTCTGATCTTTCTTGCAGTAATTTCCCATCTATTTGATAACTCTGAATACAGTGGTAAGAATCCTATTTTAAATGAATATGAGATGAGATTCAGCTCTTATTCTGAATTCTGCCTTCACAGCTCAGACCTATTGCTACTAGAAGATTGAAGAAATGTGTGAGAATGATTCATTTCTAGGAATAAAAACCCACAGTGAGAACCAGAGTCAGCAGAACTGTGGGATACTTGAATCCTGCCCAACGTGCTACATTATCTTTGAATTCAGCGGAAATTATTTCTTTTCCAGGTGACATACAGGACACAGGCAATTCAAGGTCAGAGAAGCTGTTYGAGCTAATCCAGCTGTTTTCTTTTCTAAGCATTTTGGGAGATGGGAGGCAGCAAGAGGAAGGTGTTACCCTAAGGACACATCGAGTTTGTTAAAATCATTTCACATTTGTACCTGGCTCCATTTTTTGACTTCTTTATTCTTCCAAGACTTTTAATTTAGGGCAGTGACTGAAAGCAGCAAAATGCCAGTTCTACAGAAATGACAAGAGAGCTGAGCTCAGGTATTTTTCTATTTAAAGTTATCCTTTGCCCCCAAACTGGGTTTACATTAGGCCTGAGTCCACTCTGAATAAAACTCTTGTTGGCCTTTCTAAGATTACTGTGGCATAGGAGGACAGATTTTCTCTAATTCAGTATATTAAATATATATACAAAAAGAATAAGGTACAGATGCTTTGTAAGCATTACTGTTCCTGGGAACGTATTTTTAAACTCCTAATTTAGTCTCATATTCATACAGACGACACATTTCCTTTGCTGTCAAAACCGGTTGTACCAATGCAGCTAATTTGATTTTTAAATACCTTGCAAAGCCAAGCAGCACTTTTCTTCTTTCCCACTAACTGAATTTGGGATTTAATTGTTGACATTTTCTAGATGGTGGCTACATGTCTGTATTGATGTGGTTATGATACTACTTCGGTTGGCTTTAATGTAACTCTTTCCAGCCAGTGGCTTTGAAATCAGGAACACAGTGAAAATAAGGAAGGTAAAAATTGATAGGAATTCTTTTCTTCTCAACTGGTATAATAAGGGCTGACAGGCACATTGCCACTGTTGATAKAGGGAACTGCAAATCCTGACCCTCAGCCTCTCTTCCATACATATAGAGGCCTTTTGGACGCAATAAAATGGGGAACATTTGCCCCCCTATGCAGAACAGAGATCATTGCCCCAGCACCTCTACAGAAAAACCCAATTCTCTCCATATGGAAAAGGATCAGAGCCACAGAATTAACATCTCCTCTGGCGCATGGAAGGTTTTCTCTTGTAACAGCTAATGCAAGCAAAGGGATAAAAATAAAAAAGAAAAGGTTGCCAGTTCATAAATCACAGTGTTTTAAAGCGCATCAGTTAATCATATGTTCAGTGTTAGAACACGAGTGAGTGTGCCTGCTATTTGGCTTGCTGCATTTAACATAACCTAGCATTTATGACTTAGGCAAAATTCATTGTATAATTGCATTTGCAAAACAAATGTGTGCTTATTTGACTAACATGCATTTAAAGCAAGCCTTCCTGAATAAGCAAGTGGAATATTTATGCCTTCAAATACATATATATATATGTCTAATTACATTTGTGCCTATATAGTTAATGCATTGCAATTGCTACCCATTGACAGTATGCCTGCACTTAAAAAAACTAAATCTGTAAATTCATATCTCCATTTTAATTGTCTCACGCAGTTGTATTGGAGGCTTGTGTATATATGGAGACAAAATAACATCTAACTAATAGTGGCAGAATCAGACCCATCAGATATGAGCTGATTTCTCTTCAAAAAGGAGATCAGCTACAGAATAAATAAAACAAGAGAAGAAAAGTCTTGTTGTATGGGAACGATTTCATGTAGAGAATGGAGAGAGGAGATTTTCCATAAAGGTTAAGGTGGGTTTTGGGAGTAGCTGGGATTTTTCTGTTACACACAGCAATGTATTGAGCTCTGATTTTCAGATAAACCTCATTCACAGCACATAAACATATATGATCAGACATTTCATGCCCCAAAAAGCCATTTTTCCTCTTAAAATGTCTTTTCTGTTTTATCAATGATGAAGTTCTAGACAGTAAGTCAATAAACTACAGGCCAAAACTTTACTGTTCTCCTTAGCAAACAAAAAGTTTGTTTTGTGTTTTAAAAAAATGATTGTTTTCGAATTACAGTTCAGTGACTGTACAGAAAGACCTTTTGAGTAGAAAATACAAAAAAAAAAAAAAAAAAAAAAAAAGAAGGTAAGGTATAGTAGGGCACTCTTTTAAATGGCCTTAATTAAGATAAGGTAAGTTGTTGAAAATATACTCTCATTGCAGTGCTTTAAAAAGTGATCAAATCTATAAATTAGAAGTAAAAAAAGATAACTACTTTGAAATCAGAATGACTGCAGCCAGCCTGCTCCCAGCAGCCAGAAAAGCACCTGAAATTCTGAACTAAAAGGTTGCTAAAAAAAATTAAAAAAAAAAAAATTTGGAAAGCTCAGACTATGGACAGGCCAAAAAGATAAATGAAGTCTTTTTGCCAAGTTGTAGCAGATGAGAAAAAYGAACCTCAAACTTCCTTTTCGACATCTTTTCTCTTTTTAGCATTTATATATGGCTATAATAACTTAGATATGTATCCAAGGAATGTATTGGCTGTAAATTTTGTGAGCACTTTTGAAAGTTATTGGTCTTTGGTCACAGGGAATCGAGATTTTTGTTCACATGACATTTAGGGATAAAGAAGGGAATTTTCAAGGGAGAAAGAGAGTTCATACTTTTTCACCAATTGACTTCCCCTTTGTGACTTTGAAAATCTTTAATTCAGTCTTTGACATCTCTATTCACTTCTATTGTGTTCCTGGAAAGAGCTGCATTTTTCATTCATTTTCGTGCAGAAAAACACCAGCGGGGCTACTCAGATTATAGTGTGAAAATTCTTTGATGTCTTTGCAGAAAGAAATTGCAAAGAAATAGCTAAAATGTTAACAAATAGTACTTGTTAGTGGCTGAATTTCTGTGACGTTCAGAGTACTCAGAGAAGTGGTGTAAAACCAGCCAACATGACAAAGTGACTGAGTTTTACCAGCAAGTTACCTCCTGCATCACTGTCCATCAGGGTGTGAGCACCCTGGACCACTACAGCCACCTCCATCGATTTTCTAAAGCCTCTGTTATCCTAACACTAGGATGCATTTATAATATGTATCAAAACACGTCATGACATATTTTAACATATTTCAACAACATATTTCAACAACAGATAGACTCAAATTACAGTAAGCCTCCACTTGCTAACTCCTCTTGATGCGCCYGCACGAGGGAAGCTACACGTTTCTACTGCAGGAACAGCTGCCTGCAGTTATAGTTAGTGAGTCTGCTTGTAGCTGCAGAAGAGGCAAAGCTCGGCTTATATTTTAAATGGTGAAATCCAAAGTATAGATTCCCAACAGGCTTCTCAGTGGCTGCTTAAGCCTGCAGAGGCCTCCTTATCTACCAGCTATGATACTACAGTATGTGTCTGCTGAGCCTGCATGTAAGTCTCTTCTTATAGAGTTTGGTGTGGTGCTTCATCTCCAGCAGGATTCAGAAATGAGCTTTTCTCTTCCCAATAGCACCCACAAAGACTGAAGAAATGGATACTCTTGGAACACAAGACCAGGTGAAATTTCATACCTATTAGAACGGGAAGGAAGAGGAAGGATGCTGTGCATTTCCCTGCCTTTTCACTCGCAACCTAGTGTTTATGGCTCCTAGTTTGAGATGAGAAACTGTGCTGCACATCCTCATGCTGTTTGTTTAAAGCAGGGCTCTGCCTCTTCCAGGAGCGTGTGCTTGCATGGTCTGAGATAAAGTTCTTAAAATTTCTGCTGCTGAAGCCTTTTTTGCAGCCTTTTCCTTCTTAGGAGGTGAAACTTAAGCTCATCTCCTTAGGATTCCCTGCCGAGGAGTTTAGGTAATTCAGCCTGCTATCTCCTCTGGATCCGGAGATGTCCAGCTCCTGTGTAAGGAAGATTATGGCTGAGGACAATGCAGGGTGCAGGAGGGTTAGCTGTGCTGAAGCTCTGTCTCTTTTCTTGTGGATCTAGACATTGAGATTGTTTTGATTCCMGGTGAGTGATTAACTTGGAGTTAATCATGCAGCCTCAGAGTAGAGAATTTAGAAAAATATTTCCAGTATAGATTGAATAGTAAAGGAAGGCAAAGAAAATACAAAACTAAACTTTCTGGGATGCAGTGGCAAGCACGCCTATTCATGCATAAGTRTTGTATCTTAATAATCGTGAGAGTTAGGATGTCTTCAGTATACGGTGTCAGCTGAAAAGAGGCCACTGCCCCAGTGGCCCAAGATCTGCTTAACTTCTGGTTAAGAGGAAGGAGCAGTCAGCTTCTGAATTTATGGATCTCATGGCTTTATTTATTGCTTAGCTCTGTTTGGACCTGCCTCACAAAACGTGGGATCAAGAGCATGCAACAAGATTGCRTGCTGATTTCCTGTATTAAGAGGGAAAGAAAAGAACCTATAAAAGGAATGTGTAATTAAGCATAAGATATTAATCAAAATTGGGTAATATGTAAATATATTAGGGAAAAGGAATTAGCTCACTGGTGTTTATTAGATCCAGTAAGCCAAAAATTCCTTGTATGAGATCCAATTACAGAAGTTCATGATATTTAGTATTRGACTTTATTTGGCTCCTGAGCACTGTTAGAGATAACAGCCAGATCCCACCTGGCTGTCATGTTAACTTATTGATTAAGACTCAAATTAGATATTTGAAACAGCCTCTATTTCAGTAAAGACATTTGTTATAAAGGCTTCCTTCTACCTCATTGCTTTATGATAGGTGTCTGGAGTTTCATGAGCAAGAGTTAAAATTATTTTTCCAGGGTGCATGAGCAACTGGAGTCCTGTTGGCTGATATATCATATAGTATATCTAACCATGAAAAAAAATATTTGGTCATCTAAGAAATATTTAGAAATGTTTAAAGATATGTAGTTTTTATTTAGTTAAAAACTTAGGGAGAAAGATATGCTCTGTTCCATTTGGGGCAAGGCACTTGTTCAAATCTTTTAAGAGCCTAAAAAGCAATGCAGAAATATCAGCCTCTTGCAGCCCCTCAGTATCTTCAGTTGCCTGGTGGGTACTGCGCTGCTTTGCACATCAAGCTAGGGCTGTGAAACGTGGACACACAAGAACTAAGTCATGGAAATTTGGCACTTCCACTTATCCCTGCCTAATTTCCCCCCTAGCCAGAGCTAACAATACTAATCTATTTGACACAAGTGCCAAAGCGGCCGATTCACGACTTAAGCTTCTCAGTTCACTCCTTTGGAAGCCTTTGCTAAAGTTCCTCATTAGTCCGTGGCCTTTTGTATTCTCCCAGAGGAGACTAAAGTGTCCTTACGTGCTTTGCTTCCCGCTTTGGTAACCTCCAGAGATGTAGGTAGAGCTCCAGGATCGTTACGCAGAGCTGCACAGGGATGACTCCACATTCGCCACATGTGTGAGATGTCCTTCGGGATAACATGAGGTGGCCTGGCTGAGCATCCGAAGCAAGGAGCTCAAAGCTCCAGGGCTATTTTTATCAGGTCTAGACAGTGCTGTGCCTCTGCAGTATCCAAACAAGAGCTGGCAGAGAGAGCAAAGAGAAAAGCCACCATGAGTTAAAATGAATATTTAAATTTTTCTCCCAATGAAATGTTGTTGCAGTCAGTCAAAACTTTATGGCACTCTAGTTTTCATCTGAAATTGCATATTTCAAGAGAAAAAAATGTTCTGCTGATACCACTCATATTTGCTAGTGAGCATAATTTTTTACTCTCTAGAAATAGGCTGAAGGGTAACAGAAAAAAGACGACACAGATACAGTTTTGACTAGACCTTTAAGGCTAACAGAATAYGTAAATTCTGTAGCTTAACATATGTAGGCGGCGTGGGCTAGRCAGCAATTGCAGAAGTGTTTTGTTTTCTTTATTTGCTTCTGCTTTGTTTTGTGATAAACATTTGCCATTAGGAATATCAATGTATTTCAAGACATTCCAGTATCTAGCGATGGAAAATAATAGATTTCTGGTTACTGCCATCCCTTTCTGAATTCAAACCAGAGACCTACAGATAAAAGACTTTGTCTGTTGCTGCCCATCACCACAGTGTCTCAAAGGAAATCTTTGGTGAAGGAATAACGACAGAAGTAATAATGGGCTTCATTGCTCTGGTCTTAATATGTCAAGAAAATAAGATAAGGAAGAATGTTGAAACAGCAGAATTTCTTTTGCTGAAGTACTATCAGGCCTGGGCTATTAGCAAACTAATTAACCATTGAATATTGACAACCCGGTAAGTTTAACTACTGAGCGCCTCTTATTTTGCAAGGCTGCCTTTTGCAAGCACAGAGGACTAGAAATTCATATTATTTGTTTGYGATGAAAGAAGAGGAAAAGATACAAACAGGAAAAGCCTCTCGGGTTTTCTTATGAGGATTAACATTGAGTTTTCAACAGGACCTGGATGAGGAGATTACAGAGGAAAGGGTATCGATTCTCACAAATTCTGATTCTGTTTCCTTTGTACAAAAAGGCAAGGATTTGCTTCAGCTTGTGCTTTGAAATTAATTCCTTGAGGAACATAGTCTCAGAAAGTGAACAGGAATTAGTTTGCTTGTCAGTATGGTGTGACATTATTCATTTTCCATTTTTTAGGGTAATTTAATAATAGCAGAAGAGGCAAGGAGAAGCTATCATSACAATATCCACACTGAGACGTTTTTCATCAGAGTTGTGTTTCTTAGCAGTAGGTTTTATATCGATTGGTAATATATGGAAGAATATGAAAGGASACTTGTACTCTCAAACATGACTGACTTCGTGCAGAGCTCTTCACAAAGTCTGTATCATCTGAAAAGTACTGTGGTCTAATCAAAGCATTTGTTTTAGCAAGTTTTCCCTAGTCTGGGTCTAAATTTCCCCTAGAAAAGAAGGAATATGTTGTGTTGTGCAGTGTGCAGCAGGAGGAACATGCCCCAGCTGAAGCTGTGAGCACTTTTGCCTGCCTCTGTAAATGTGAGGTGGAACAGATGGTGACAGCTTAGTTTAATGTGAACAGTCCATTGCCATAACCTGAATTGTCGAGCTATTCTTCTACAGAAAGGGGAATATGCGTCATTCAAATAAAGGGAAAGTAGCTTCCACTTTACTGAATCAGTTGGAGTTGCCTTAAAAGAGTATAAGCTGTTTAATTTTGATAGCTGTGAAAAACTCTTGTGTGTTAAGAAAGAACCCATACCCGTGCTATCTCCTGAGTCATTTTGCTGTGGAAAGACTTCCGGGCAGATATCTAATGAGATTAACAGCACTAACAAAAATGTCATGCCTTCTGTTCTAAACCCAAGGACAGGCTGCTCTTATCAATTGGCTACAGATACGTAAGTGAAGGTAGTAGCTCAGGTAGTAGCTGAGATCAAAACAAGCTCCATCCAAAATCACKTTTCCCTTCTGCTAATGTAATGTATTTATGCTCTGCACCTTAAAAGCAGGTTGCTGAACACCTTTGTGGAGCCACAACGTGCACAATGCGAATGGGCCCTTTGATTTTTTTCCGTGACACATGAAACTTTCAGCAGTGCCCCGGGCTATTTCCAAAGCAGGTCATGCTGCCTTTCAGTGACAGGGCTGCCCAGCGAGCATTTGTGTGTTTGCATGAAGAGGACTGCACACCCACGGCTGGCAGCCCGGGCAGAAAAGATGGATCACACTGAACGGAGACATATCCAATATAGTCTCTCTTAAGACTATGGAGAGGCTCTGACTGAAGTCCAACTGTAAAGGTAAGACTTTGAGATATAAAGAGTTATCAGCAGGTAACTGTGGTTGTCCACGTGTCTAAAAGCAGATGGTTTTGTGGCAGCCTGCTTTTTCCTGTGATAAATTTGGTGAAGTCGAGGTATTTCATGCCTTTCCTCTGCTGTTATGGAGGTTTTTATGTCTCTGTCATTTTTTGTTATTGTCTTGGGATTCCTCTCCTGCAGAGTTAGGTGCATAAGCAGGACCCATCCCTCCTAAAAAGCAGTGTCATCCCACTACCCACCTGCCAGACACTGATCTTGAATCTCAGTATCACTTCCCTAACGATTTGGGACAGAGACTTGAACCAAGTAGTCCAGTATTAGAAGTAAACATCCCAACCATGGCATTATGGAGGATTTTGAGACATTTTCAGGATCTCCTACCAAAATGTAATAAATTAATCATGACTGCACATCCAGATCTGGGGAGGCAACTTCTGTTTTCACCAACAAATTGCAGTTGAACAGAGGAAAAAAGCTCAAATATTTATTCCATTCCTCTTTCCCTAGGAATCGTGCAGCTGTTTCTTGTATATGGAATGGGCAATTTTGTAAGATAAAAAGGAGAGGGGAGGTGGAGCAAGAAGCATTGTTTCAGTGCTAATCAATTTATACTCTGTATTTCTATGGGACTACGGAATACTGATAAAAATGCAGTTTGGTTTCAAAACTAAATGTGAAAACCATTTTTAAACTACTGCTCTGAAAGAGCGAACAAGCCACATTGGCACATTCAGCTACTCTCTAGCCCCAGATAATTAATCCTTCATTCTGAATGGCTACAAAGGCTCTAGCATTACTATAGTTTAAATAATTCACAGCATATCCTTAAAGAACTGTAAGAGCATGTATATATTTTGTGTTCTGCATCCATTTTGCCTATTAAGTTGCATGGAACAGTGGCCAATGCCTGGAGCACACAGCACCTGGCATACATTTTTTTGAAGAATATAATGGGTCTAATGTTCTACCTCTTAACACTTTGGCTCCAAGTTAATTGGAAGTAGGATCAGGCCCCAGGTGAATAGTTGTTGGTTTAGTACTGTGTATAAAGGATGGAATTTGTTCCAGTATTGACTTTTTTTGATCCACAGGTGCTGTGAAGAATAGCTGCAAAYAAACCTCTTCTAAGCCTAAAAAGATATAAAAGGTAACATTCATTTATTTTGCCTATAAGTGTGCGTGTGTAAGGAAATGCATCTTCAGGCTCTTTCTTTTATCTTACGYACTAAAGTGACTGTGTTGCTCTACTGATAAGACAAAAATGCTGCTTTAAAAGTCGCATGCAGAGGTTTTGATAAGGATATCTCTCAAGAATAAACACACCTCTTTGGCCATTGATTTAATATACATAATAACAGGATTAGCTTGCTAGCCTATGTTACCTTCTAAGTCTACATTAAAAAAGCAGCCTAACTTACTAACATAATTGCAGTTTCCTTACTTAAAAAAATAACACTACGAAGTGCAACAGACAGACTCATTAGGAGTTTCTTCAGTAAGAAGGAAAGGAAACCCTGCCAACTGGGGTGATTTCTCATAAATGCCTTTTTGTCATTTGAAGAGCTCTTCTGTATATCTTTAAAGCTCACAGATCCCCCCGGAAAGCCACCAACTTGGGTTTTTTAAAGAAATGCAAGCACAAGAGATGCTTTCAAGCACCTTTTGATTTTGGTGATGTTATGTACACAGCCCTGTGTGGAGCAATAGGGGGAGAATGTTAACATGAATGAGCACAGAGAACAGAAATGCAATAAAAATGGAAATTAAATAAAAACAAGATTAGATCTATTTAATAAATGCAAAGCCTGGGTCCCTTTAATCCCAGGAGCCAGTGTAAGGCTAGGGAAAGGCAAGTCCCTTCAATTATTCATGGATGCACATCAGCAGCACACAATTATTGCCTTTGGTTATAAAGATTCAGTTGGCATTGAGCAGTGAAACCAGATGTCTCTTTCAAAAATAATGTGTATAACTTTGACAAGACATTAGCACCTATACCTAATTAACTCCCTATCATATCCAAGCTGTCATCCAGGAGAACATTTGTATTATACTTGTGATCAAAATCACAAGTAGAGCGTGTTATAATTTTATTTAGGTGAAATAGTCATCTCTGTACACATATATCTCTACTTTGGTGGGTTTAATCTTAATTGCAATATGATTCAGCGAGGATCATTTCAGGAGAAGATTCTCTTTGTTGTTTCCTACTGTGGAGGTCTGAATCAATTTGCTTTTTTTTTTCCCCCTTACAAAACGGGCAATTGTAAAAGACTAGAGATTCAAGCATCTCCAAAGAACGTATAAGCATCTTGAAATAGCCACAAAGAATATTTCATAAATACATGAAGGGGGAAAAAAACAGAAGAGTCTTCTCTGCTTCTTGTGCTAACAGAAGGAATTAGGTTCAGTTAGTCATTTGAGCTCCCCAGTGTGCTTTTCCTTCCAGTGTATTCACTGGAGATTTGCATTGCTTCCTATCTTCTAATTGCTTATCTGTCTTGCTAAGCTTTTGTTTTCACCCTCTGTTTTCTTTATATCCAATTTTAGTGTGCTTTGACACTCTTTTTCAAATAAAAATGTAAAACATTTGATTAATGACTTAGATGAAGTGTTCAGCTCGCTATCTGCTCCTGCCTGTTGTGAGTTTACAACTTTATTGGCAACGGCAACAAATTAATAGAGATTTTTACCAAATTGCCCTTCCTTCYTTCAGCAGCTGCTCTGTGCAGTGGGCAAAGCCTGCAATATACCATGAATTTCTAACCTTCTCCAAGGCAGTTTTCATTCCAGATTCCAGCAATGACAGGATGTACCCTTTCCTTTACCTGAAATTCCCAGAATTTGTAGACAAATACTGCAATAGTTAGAGTAGGGTTACAGGTTCCACGACAAAACCATCTTGTTTGCAAGACTTCCAGGATGGAGCTTCATCTGATGGTAACTTTCATAGCTACTGTTGTAGTACTGACCTTCTAGGTGAGGACGGTTCCTCAGCAGTAGGTATAAAGAATCTAACACTGTTTTGTGTATATTTTTCAGCCTTAACACACAAAATTTCACTCCCTTGGAGTTCATCTTCAGGGACCTACCRAACCCATCGCTTACGGTGAGTTTCCTTTCCTGCCTTTGTCATTTCCAAATCAAGCCACTACCCAAGGACAGAAGGGTATGTCCCGATATATTCTATATATTCTGATACAGGCATGAGGACCCAAAGGCACAGAGCTGCCACTGTTTTCTGTTTTCCATATTCAGTCCTACTGAACATGGGTGTTGACCTCCTAAGGATATGTAGGATACCAAATATACCTATTGCGTGCAGTCTGTAAGGRATTGCATGCTTTAAGATATTTTAGGGAGTTGCCTCTCTCATACAGAATCATAAGGATGTAGGGAAGTGCTAAGGATTGTACTTATGAAGCAGTCTGTGCTGAAAAATCAATATTATTTAGCTTGATAGGTAAATCATTTGGGATAAGTGATTTTTCTTTTAATCTCGCTTAGAACCAGGAGGCAAACAATGTCAATGAAATAAAGCAGGCGCCTCAACACCTTTGGAGTGTCTTGATGGTTTGCATCCTGCCGAGTGAAACAGAAATCACTGCTGCTAAAGGAACGGTCTGTAATTCTTTCAAGTTTTAAGCTAAGAGTTCAAAGTTTCTAGGCTGAGTAATGCAAAGGACAAAGGGTCACAAATARCTTGTGTTGTCAGTTAAATGACTCCCCAAATAGGCCAGATTTGTCAGAGGGATGTTATTCCTCCTTCCCATGTAATCCTAGTGGAATTTGTCRTGGAAGTTTAATTAATACCCCTGGTAAACACAGGGCCTGGCAAAGGTCATTTGAAACACTTACTTTTGCTAGCAACAGTATTGCAAAGAATGCATGTTCAATATATTCTGCCAGAATGATTTCAGAAAAAAATATCATTTGAGCTTTGGGGGTAGACTGCTGCCTCATTAAAGCCTAGCTCAGATGGAAAGTTGGGTTCTTCTAGAGACTGAAGCAAAAGAATGGATTTCTTTCCTCCAGCCTAAAACAGCATATTTTTAAAACCTACCAAGTTTGAACTTCCTGCATAATATCCAAGCATACTCCAGGAATTTGCTTATATAAACTAAGCTTAAACTATTACAAAAACAAAAGAGTAAACCGTTCAATGTAAAATATAGATCAGGAGCTATCCCCAGGAATAAAATATCTACAGATTTAACTGAGAAAACTATTGGGTTCCGATATGTGCTGCTACAGGAATAAATACTTCAGGATTCCAGAAAACTCATGGCTGTGCTATCTCAGTGACCTCGCAGCGCATGAGTAAGTGAAACACAAAGGTGAAAAATTGGATCCCTAAGAAAAACTGTGCTTAGTGAGTCTGGAGTCACACTTCTCAGAAAGAAAATCTATGGGATTAATGTATTAAATTCCAGGGTTAGTATTATATCTGCTCAGGAAGGCTGCAGACCTTTATAGCCAAGTAATCAAACACAGCTTATAGCTCATATTCCTTCCGCCTCCAGGAATTAGGTTGTTGCCTTGGAGAGAATCAGCACAAAGATTGTTTCCCGTGCAGGATTCCCATGCACATCCTCGCTGCAGCTTGTGCCTGTGCCCATGCTCAGGCACAGCAAAGGTAAAGGCACAGTTTTGTCCTTAACTTTTCTTTTGCAGCATTTTCTTTCCAGCATAACCAGAAAAGCAGTGCTTTGCATTTGAAATATTAATCTGTGAGGGGGAAAAAAGACACAAATTAAGTCCTCTTCTCTAGCAAAAAATGCTGGCTTTGTCTTAGCAAACGTCCTTTGTCATTCTCATGTGCTACTGCAGCACTCGGCCATGACAAGCGTCCATTCAAAGGGAATTCCTTTTGATTTTTCCTTGTATTCCATTCCTCATGAAATGCTCCAAGGCGGCAATCAATCATTAGCAAAATGATTATTCAAATGGATAATCCAACCATTATCTATTCAAATGGATAATCCAACCATTATCTTAATTGTTCATCCAACCTTGCTGCCATCCTTGCAACAATGACTGCTTATTTCAAAACTCCCTTTTCAGCCATTGGGTGGAAATACAAAACTTTAACCTTGGTATAAAAAGAACGAAGGAAAAATCCTACACAAGGTATTTTAATGGATGTTAAAAAAGAGTGGATTGAAGCAGGAAGAGGAAAGGAAATTTTAGATGTATCTTAGTAACCATTTTCAATTCATTTTAGCATTGAATGAACAAATACCATAAGATGCTGATACATATGCATATCACTGTGCAAAAGCTTCAGAATCTTTTATTTGAGATATCTGATTTTTGTAGGAAAAGATGTTTCAAGGATATATRCATGTGTAAATACATTTATATGTATGTAATAAATACATATAKGTGGTCTTGGGTATTGCTGAGGGTGTTAAATGTGTCTGTAAAGAAAGTATCATCTATTAAAAAGAGCATAGTGCTCCTGACAGCTTTTTAGCTATGAATTATCACAGTTTGCTAAAGCTAGAGCCTTGAGGACCTTCTCACTGAACACAACTAAACACACAGAGACACATTCACCACTCCTGGTGGGACTGCAAAAATACAAATGGAGCAGAGCTGCCCRTGGACCTTGTAATGCTGTGGATGCAGGACAGAGCTGTTCTCCAGGTTGTGTCCCTCGGGCTCCTCTGGAGCGAGTGCTGCTTCCAGAATCGGAGGTGCCCGGAGTGTCTCCGGCTCCGGAGGGACCCTGGAGGAGGTGGGGGAAGAGAAGGGAATCCCTGGCRGTGTTTTGTCTTGTTGCAGACGTTCACTCCTGAGGGAGGAACGCTTAAAGAGCYGGACGTGAAGGCTCCACCTGAACCCTTCTCATGCCAAAGCCGGACGAGAGCTCCCCGGGTTTCAGCTGCAATATCTGCTCACTCTTAGGTTCGCTTTCTGAACAGTTCCRCAGAAAACTATGACTTGGGTGAGGGTGGCATCTGTGCATAATATTTTGTCATTTCCTCTAATTTTCTCTCTCTACTTTTCTAATCCTTGCCTCTGCTGCCTTCAAGTCTCAATTGCTCTGTGTTTTATCTAAGCCTACACAAGCTATTTCTATGTAGTCTTTTGTTCATTTTCCCCATTATTTCTTAACTAAAACTTTCCAATTATTTTGTCCTTAGTTAAAAGACTTGGCTGCTTCAAATTCACCCCGAGCAAAAGCTTCATTATTTTCCTGTCCACCCCCGTGTCAATTACTGGACCATTTCTGCTGTGCTACCGTTAAGTGACATTACTCTGGTTTTCTAGTGTAGTGATAATGGTGTGTGGCTCATATATTTATATATATTTTAATTGGCCATGGATTTCAACCTCATCTGTGAAAGTCATTTGTATTTTAAATGTGGTGAAATGGAAGTGTGGTGATCTTTTAAATGAGCGGAGGACATTTCCAAGGGGATCGCTGCCACGCTGTTAACTTTGACCTTCCTTTGGCTTCTGAAAGGACTATCTACTATAAAAAGTGCTCAGGCAAATGTCTGCTTTTTATGGATATGTGTGCCTGGGTGGTGGCATTTCTGAGGCACTTGACACCACTGGGCAGAAGAGCAGACCTTAATATAAGAATATTGTGCAGAGAGAAGAATGCTGAGAATAAATTCTAATGTCATCGGTTCTTTATTCTCATATGATTTTGGACGCCTATAAATTTACAATGCATAAATTGTTATTAGAAGCATACCTTAGGCAAAATAACAAATCCAGACATTTTTGGAGATACTTAAGGCTAGGTTTGAAGGCAATTTTTTGCCTCGCTGACAAGTAAACCTAAAGTTCAGCCTTAATTCCCTTGAAATGCAGAGAGTTCTGTAATCCCAATTAGAGTCACTATTCCTAATTCCCCTCGCAGTTCCCATGGTGAGGCACTGGGCTGCAGCTGGGTGAGCCAGGCTGATTCCCATTGCTCGGTCCGTGGGAGGCAGGGAATCCCATTTGCTGTCTCTGTAGGAGCTGTTTGTGGCTGTTAGCAAGGTACCGCAAACCAGTGTCCTCAGGAWAAACTCCTGCTGTAGTTCCATGAGTTGCCAGGTGTTCCAGGGAAAAGGAAAGGATGGGATGGGAAAGGAAGCGCTGTACATTTTTGATGCGAATGATATTTGCTTTCCCAGCCTTTAGAAGGGAATATTATCTATACTATAAGTGCCATGCTATAAACACTGTATTAAGATAACATGAAGTTGCTGCAGGAAATGGATGTGTTTTTAGTTTGATTTCAAGGTCTATTTTAGAGCAAACCAGCAGCCATTCCATTTTTGGAATGTCTTGAAGATTCCCCTTGCAGCAGTCTTTCTGTTGCTGATTTACTGATTTCCTTCCTGAGCTGGTTTTTAATCCTTTTTATTGGAAAACAGATTCAAGAAGATATTTTATTTTCCTTTTCTTTCAGAATCTACTGAAGTTGCTCTGTTTTATTATTTTAGATGGTAARCAGGTGGTAACTAGCTCATACTAAAAGACTCTTTCACTGAGATACTTGGAATAATTTAGGAGACAGTTGAAGACTCCATAAAGACTGTGCCCTTACCCATATCCAGAGGAATTTGTTTGAATAATGCCAATTAAGAAACGCCTACAGAAGTAGCTGAAGTGGGAATCACTTCTGAGGGACTGTGTTGCTTCCTAATKATAGCTTGCTCAGAACTCGTAGTCYCAAGACACCGAACATTAACAAAAGTTAGAAGTGGCAGGCTGCYTAGATGTCCTGTATTGAGCACTTCTTTTCTCTCTTGCATTCTGTTTCCAGTGGTTTCAAAAGGCAGTATTTTTTCCTCTGCTCAATCAATGCAGATTATCATTTAATAACTCCTGGCCCCCCATAACTTTTGCTGCTCCTCTTTGAACAAACACCAAAAGGTGGATGGATTGGCTGGGTAATAGTTTAATTGGTGCAGAAGTGACAGAGAAGAAGGACTAGCTGGTTTTCTAGCTGGACATCCCATGGCGTGACTGGATTTCCCACATGTTGAAATACACTTGACTCACGGCCCATATCCATAAGAAACTTGTTCTGAAGTCACATCAGGACTGGAAAGATGGGGATTGTCTGTGTCCCTGCAGCTGTCACCAACAATTCTGATCCTTTGGGATCTGCTGTCAGATGACAGTGTGAAGCAGCCTTGAGGCCACAGCAGGGAAGGGAGCCAGCTGTGGATTCAGGGACTGTATCAGCTCCCCTCCACGTCTGCCCGAGGCAGCAGCTGGTGAGCACTCACTAGGCGAAAAATCTAGTTTGAATATTCCCACTTCAGTCAACCAGTGCTTCTAAATTAAAGGCAGTTACACTCTACTTCTTCAAGAAGTGGTCCTCCATTCACCAGGCAAAGTAGCTATGAATTTTCTACAAATAACACTACATCAGGCTGAATTTGCTCTTCAGCGTCTCTTTCACCACCRCTTTTTATTCCAGGCTTCTTGCCTCAGGCTTCCAAATTCCACAGGGTTTTATCTGAGGAACCAATTATAGGCTCCAGCTCCTGCAAGCTGAGATATCTGTACACACTAAGCCCAAGGTCTCTAAGGAGCAGCTTGAAGAACCAAAATATGAAATTTAAATAAGAAGATGAGAATTCTATAATCAGGGTATACAGAGCACATCATCTTCTTGGCTATATCTGTTAAATAAACATATATCAGCAGGGAAAATGTTATGTTTAGGGGAGCTGTTGTCTTATTTAATCTCCAGCTTACATCGGTGCTCACCTGCAGAGCTATGGACAGAACATCACAGCTAATCTGTAGGCCACAAAAGGCTTTCTTGGTTTGTGACTTTTACCGAGTCAGTGGGACAATTGGAAGAGAAATTCAGTCGTAACTGCTTGTTCTTCAAGCAACAAGTAAACCTGGTCTCCTGGAGAGGATTCTGCAACTGCAAACTTCCAGTTATTCCCTCCAGCCCACACAATTCATCAGTCTTGAAGCATCAGGACGTGCTCCCTGGTAAGGCAGCATAACCACACAAATTTTACAGCAATGTTGCAGGTTGGCAGCTGGAGACCTGGGAATTGAACATGACTTCTGATTTCCCGCTGACTGCCTAGGTAAACCCTTTCAGCTCCATTGCTTTGCTCTTTTACAAGTACAGGGTGCTCTTGGAGATTTTTATTATAAAGTTCTGGCAAGAAAATAATTGTGAATAAAAGCCTGAGAAAAGCAGAACATTTATAATGTAGAGGTAAATAATAATATTGCTGGAGGGTGAAAATAACATGAAAGTTATTAACTAAGCAGTAATGGCTATTTCAACTGGTAATGAAAAGCAATCTGCTCTGTAACTGAACTATTAAATAAAGATGCAAACAATGTTTTCCATTCACACCAACATCCTGGTRTCACAAAGCTTTTCCAGAGTTCTACAGAGGACCTAGAGCCAGGACCACTGGTTTCGTYGGAATCACTCTGCACTGAATTTGTCCCCAGCAAGGTGAGCAAAGCCTATTAAACGTGAAGTTAAGATTGCAGCTGCAACTGGAGGCTAATGGTGTTTCACCCAGCAGCCACGCACTGCTCCTATCCRGGTCAGCGTGGATTTGGCCACTCAGTTGAGTGGCTCCACAGTAGGGCCTGCAGATCTCTGCGATCGAGGGGACTGCCAAATGCAACCGCTCTGCGCTGCTCACCTGGGCGTACGGTGCCTGCTCGGGGAGCCTGTGCTCCTGGCAAGCTGATGGTCTCAGTCATATTTTCCAAAAGCTTAAAGAAAAATGGCAGAGTCGTCATCTGTGGTTTGGTACGGAAGAGATGGAAGAGAAGCTGGATTGCCTTGGGGTTCTGAATTTTGTTCTCTGCACTCTGAAGAGCTCACTTGGCCTGCAGCAAGGCCAGGAGGGAAAAGCCAGCAAGACACTTGCTTGGCTTCAAGTTAGAGCGGTTTGAAGGTTGGAATTTAGAAATGAAAATGGGAAATCCTTCCACTCCTCTCCTGGAATAATTTGAGTGAAGTTCCCCTAGAAAATGTTAGGATCTTTCTTCCTGTCCAACCCCTCCCTATTTTTACTGGTTTGTTTATGAGTTTTGGTGCAATTTATCTCAAAAYACATGAAGCAAAGAGGAGTCTACACGTAAAACAAGGGTGAGAGCATGCAAGGCTGACATCCTATTTCACAGGAAGTGGGTGATACCTGGGGARTTCACAGAGCGATATCCTGCAAAAGCTTACGGGAATCTGTGTGATACAAACACGTGACACAGGTGGAGAGAGATTCCTAACTAACGGATAGTAATAGTCTTGGAAAAATGTTCAGAATCTTACTCTGGAAATTACTCCTTAAATAAAGGAACGCTGGTGTCTGGTTTTAATTTTTGAGGTCTATCCTTCAATACCTGTATTCTCCATGGGTGTGGAAGTGGGGAATGTCAGAGGGAGACATCCTGTATTCTCGTCGTACACTCGTCTCAAAGATCTTGCCCGAACGCTCTGTTCACAGTCAAGAAAGAAGTGGTGCCTGAAGAGCACCCAAGAGGTTTCCCTGTGGTCCAAGACCCTTCAACTGTTGCTTCASCAGGTAAAGTTCATCTCGGAGTGAAGGAGACATTAAAGACAATCACCAAAGGTCACCAAMGCAGTTAAGTGCAAGCACAACTAGCCCTCGTGGGCGAGGAGGCACAGACTCCAATGTCAGACAAAAAAATCTGGGGTGTCCTCAGAGATGAGGAAAGGGGGAGAGGATAAGATTATCCCGGGGTCATCTGAGGTCATTCAGACAAAAATTTGTTTTCTTAAAATATTATCAAAGCCTCTATGACCTGGGCAAGCAAGGTGAATTCATATGACCCAGCAGAGGAGAAAGTCAGACATCATTCACCCTTAATGATTCCTGTGCTCATTATGTGCCCTCAGATGACCCCAGACAAGCAAATTTCTGGACACAATGACCTCTAGCTACCCCTGGGCAAATTAGGTGAACTGGGAATCATTGGAGTTCACTGATCTAGCCGAGGGG